>NC_053431.1:7413493-7511687 GCF_007990345.1 Gossypium hirsutum | reverse complement strand
AGAGATCACACAAGAGTACACTTGGCAGAAGGAAACATGATAGAAATTAGAGAAAGGATTAATGAATACAACAAAGCCTGACATGCATGTGAACAAGGGAAGAGAGAGAAAGAGTCCATGTGAAATGAAACTAAGATAAGAATGAATATCTTAGTTTAAAATTAGATAAATAAATGAAAATTTCCATTACAAATACAAATAATACCTTCAATTTTGCTCCAATCAGATTCTCAATCTTTTGTTTGTTTCACTCAGCATCACTAACATTCAAAAACTGAACTTTTCTTTTCCCAGAAACTTGGAATTATACTAATATTAATCTAAAATTAGTTTTAAGAATCTTCTGCCACAACCCTCTATTCTGAAGTGGAGTTCCTTTGTTTCTGGGATGAAAGTATAGCATCAATGGCTTCTCTTACTTGAGAAATATCAGGTGCTTTCCCACCTTGAACAGGCCAAAATTCATCTGTTGCCAACACCTTTACTTGCAACTGAAGAAACTTGACATAGCTAATTGCTTTCTCTAGCATGGTAACCAGATCAACCTAACCAACCCCAACATTTAAACATCATATTCAGCTTTTACTACAAGCAACGCTGCAAAGATATCACATTTCAGTGGTAAACAATATCTTACCTTGGAGCCATTGGGTACCAGTTCTTGTAGTATCTTCAACCTTTCACTAATCCTCTCACGGCGATTCTGGATAGAAAAAAAAAATTTCTCTCAATGTTAACTTTTGCGATCAAACTTTCTCAGCAATCAATACAAGTTTACTTAAGACACAAACAAACCTTGGCCGCAATACTTTGGGGTTCCTTTGATGGTTCTGACTTAGTTTTTCCCTTTTTAGTTTCATTAGTGCATTGTTTCTTCAAAGCTTGATTGCTCCCTCCCTACAACCAATTTTATCAGTACCAAGCTCAGTTGGTATCTTAAATGGTTTGAATATTGAAAAAAGAAGAGCTGTTTACCATATGGGGACGCTTGAGATCAGCTGCTGGTGAGCCTGGATCCTGGATGCTGCTGCTATCAGCAAACACAGCTTCATCGTAGTATAGCCAATCTCCATTGCTAGCAGTTTCAAAGCAGCTAAAATCTTCCACAGCCCGAGGATCCCATTGGTCCACCATTGAGTGACCATGTTTGTAACCACTAGTTCTCAAGCAAGTAGTGTGCTGCCGACCCTTCTCATTTTGTTCAAAGCTAAGCAAAGATCCATTAGTGCTATGAATGAAGTTATCATACCCTGAGTCCTTGAAGTTTATCAAAGAATGAGGTTGCTCAGGTTGATAATGCACAGCCTGGAAAATGAAACCATCAGAACCATCCTCCAACAAGATTGAGGTTTGAACGGAGCAGATAGGATCCTTTGCAAGTGCCATTGGAAGAAGGGATAGAGCTAGACTAGTTCAAGCTAATAGTTCGAAGGCATACATATGCAGAAAAACAACTTCCATACAAGACCTATATATATGTAGAGATTCATACAGTTAGACTAAATATTAATAATGATGGGTTTCATTCAATTTTTTAAACAAGAAGATATTGAAAATACTTTAAAGAAGTCTTTAAGTAGTTATCAAGAGATATAAATATGTATATAAAAATGTGATTGTATGTATCGGGATTGTTAGCTGGCAGAGGAGAATAAATATAGAATGGAAGGTGATAGAAGATCAAAGGAAAAGGAATGCGAAAGTCGGAGCGGCATAAGGGTCGGCGGATTTTTCTCAAACCCCACGTCTGTGACTCTCAAATTCCTAGTTTTTGATTTGAGGGTGCTGCTTCCCACACTACTTCCTCTTCACTTCTGCACCTGGAATTGGATTTCTACTGTTTTCTTTATAATTTCATGATGTCTTGTTAAAGTTTATTATGGAATAAATGAAGCTAATCTTTTATCTATGCCACATAGGGGATTCAGAATTGTGGGGGTAAAATGAATAAAAAGGTAAGGTATAAATATTGTTATAAAAAGGGTTAATATAATTTTTGCGCTTGAATTTAACAATTGAGGGTGAGTTTGGATGAACGGTGCGTTTAGCTACGATTAGTATAAAATTAACAGTAACGATGAGATTAGATACTATAGCGTGAGACACGCACCGTACTGCACCAATCGCCCATCTAAACCCACCCTAAGTCTAGTTTGGTTCCTATATTCTTTTGTCTACTTTAGTATTTGAAGTTAACAATTATATTCATTTTAATCTTTAAACTTCCAAAAATAATCAAAATTCAATGATCTAGTTTGGTACCTATATTCTTTTATCCACTTCAGTATTTGACGTTGAAAATTAGATTTATTTTAATCTTTGAACTTCGAAAAATAATCAAAGTTCAATGATGTGACACTCTAATATTGTGTCATATTATTAGGTTTTACTATTTTATTTTTTCAGATGACAATGCAACAACACTTTTACACATTTTCAAGTTTGAGGATCAAAATAGATCAAATTGTCTAGTTTAAATACCAAAATCAACACAAATAAATATAAATACAAAATTAGACCTAGTTACCAAGTTTAGGGCTAAAAATTATATTAACATGTATAACAAATAATTTTGTTATAAAAAATTGCTTTAAGGCCCCTTCAAAAGATTTTTTTTTCTCTTCCCAAATTTCTCTTATTATTCCATTTCTTTTTCTAATAGAGGAGGGATCCACTTATACCGGTATAAGATTAATATGGTTTTACACATTTTCATAACTTTTATACAATTGATATTTCAATAATTTGACTTTTGTATTTCATATTCCATTCATATAGATCATGTATGCCAAGTTTGGAGTAAAGAAAATATTTTTAATTATTTGTTTTATGTAAAAAACTTTCAAGCTTTAAATATATATTAATATAGACAATATTTTAGATTGATGTGATAAAGATATCATATTAATTCAAAATTTTACATGTATGACAAATACAATTATATGATAAATTTAACGGTTGTATTATTAAAATATTAATTGTAGAATAAGTTATTAAAGGGCATAAAAGTATGTTAGTTTTATATCGGTACAAGTGGATCCCTATTAATCTTTCAAATTTTAAGCAGGTCACTCTGATTTGTTAATATCTATTCTTTTTAACTTTTATTAATTAATCTCTAAAAAAAATATTGTAGCTTTGATTAGGGTTGATTGTTTGAATTTCTTGAATAGTGATTAAAATTTTAATTTTTTTTTTAAATTATTGTTGCTAATTTGTTATCGTTAAATCTTAATTTTGAGTTCATCCTGTGTTTGAAATATTACATTCTCTTAGTAACAAAAAATACTTAAGTAATTTTTATTTTTAGAAAGCAAAATTATTAGTTATATGTTGACTTTATGAAAACTTTTATACGTTAATCGCTTAGATTTATTTGCTTTAAATGTTTAAATGTTTAACTTGTAGGGTTAAGCAAAAAATCGAGAATGAAAAATCAACTTGAACCAAAGTGCATTTGCAATTTTTGGAATTCAAGTTAAAAAAAATCGGTTATTCAAATGAAATTAAATTTCATTTTATTTAATTTATAATTGATTTTAATTTTTATGATGTTAAATAAATATTTTATATTTAAAATAGTAAAAATAACTTAAATTTTTTATATATTTTTTTCAAAAAAATATAAGATTTATTATAATGCACAATTTAACCTTTAATATTCACATCTTTTGTTAACTTGACTTTTATTCTTTTTTGAGCTAAATTTGATCTCAACATTTTAAAAATAGAGGAATTTGACCATCAAACTTTTAAAAGGAATCAAATTTGACCATCAAATTTCAAAAAGAGTTGAATTTCTATTTTTTAATGGAAATACTGTCTATACTGTCAAATTTTTAAACATGGCAGTCTGCATGACAATCCGCATGTACTTCATTCTACTTTTTTTTATTTTATAAATTTTAAATTATTTTCTGATGTAGCATATACGAAAAATAGTGTCGTGTTAGCATGAAGCACATTTGGATTGCCACACTAACATCATTAAAAAATTAATATTTTAGGTAGCATATCTGTTAAAAAAATAATTTGACTCTCTTTGAAAGACTAACGGTCAAATTTAATTAAAAAAAGAATAAGGGTCAAATTGACAAAAATGTAAACGTTTAGGGCTAAATTTCACATTATACCTTTTATTTACTCGAAAGATCAATTTTAAAAAAAAAGTAATTATAAAAAAACTTTGAAATCTTACTAAATAATGTCTAAAGGCCATAATTCAAATATTATTATCAAAATAAGTCCAAAAACTTAAAACTTAGTATGAAAATTTGAAAATTGAACCAAACCAAATCAAACATAATTTTCATGGAGGATTTGAGAAATTCAAAAAAATTCAATCAAATCAAATCTAAGACTGTATTGAGTATTAATACATTAATTTATATAACTTTTATATTTTTTTTAATTTTTTAAAATTAAATAAATAGATTTATAAAAATTAATATAATTAAATCTATATATTTTTTTATTTTTATGAAAAAAAAAATATAAAATATAAAAACATCTTCAAAATAATATAATTTATAGTGATATTTTAATTAAATCAAATACCAAATATTGCTAACGATTTCTCCTCGCCTCAACATACATTGTTGCAAACTTTTTTTGGAAAGACGAACACTTGCCCTTCTATCACTTTCCAATATTAACTCCTCGAAACAAAAATTCTACTCTAATCGTAACGTCTGATATGATAGAAAGTAATAATTTTTTAAATATTTTAATTAGTTGGAAAGTAATTCTAACGTTTAATGTATATATATTGTTGAAATTATATTTTAAAATGGGGTTGACTTTGATTTTTGAAAAGAAAAAAGAAACAAGAGTCGCCATCAATTCTTTTTGACGAGGTGTGATCGAGTCTTTGAGTGGTTGTTTTTCAATAAATAGATTGATTAATCAAAACAACGATTTTGGTCTATGAAAATCAGAAAAACGGGTCCGAAAATCGGTTACGTATATATATTGTGGAAACCATTTTTTAAAATGGGGTTGACTTTGATTTTTGAAAAGAAAAAAGAAACAAGACTCGCCATCAGTCCTTTTTGACGAGGTGTGATCGAGTCACCTCAAAAAGTGGTTGTTTTTCAATAAATAGATTGATTAATCAAAACAACGATTTTGGTCTACGAAAATCAGAAAAACAGGTTCGAAAATCGGTTACATATAAGGAAGGATTAACACCCTCGACACGCCCAAAATTAGTACCTAGTTGATTACTTTCTGCCTTTTTGTCTAAAATTAAAAATTTGAAAAGAGTTTTAAATAGGATCCCACTTAGTATTAAAACGTATGTCAAAAACCATCTCACCTCAAGGTAAAATGCCATATCCAGTACGTTAGGACACAACACCTCGACCCTCGAGTATAAACTGCCTTTTATTTTATCTAAAACTCATGTATTTAAATTTTAAAAGGATATTCGGTTATTTAGATCAAACGAAAAAAAATCAAAACCCAGTACGTTAGGGCACGATTTCTCGAATTTCCAGATACGAAATATTACCTTTATTTGAAAAAAACCTTTTTATGTGTTTGGGTAAAAATCGATATAACACAAATTTTTAGTGTAAGAATGAATCATGGTGTTAGTAAACCAATACATAAATAAATACTATGTAAAATAGTTAAAAATAATTATTATTATAATACTAATATGAATAATAGGTAATCAAAAGCTTGAAAGGATGTAGATAAATAAATAATAGGATAATAAAAATGTTAAAGAAAAAGTAAAAATAAAATAAATAAATAATATAATAATAATATAAATTGATTAGTTTTGTAATACGACAATAATAATAGTAATAATACAATAATAAGTAGAAAATAATAATAGTAAATTAATAAGCATAATAATATGTTAACGATAAAAATAGAAACGATATGTTAATAATGATAATAATAAAATAAAAAAAGTAATAATAATATATTAATAGTAATAGAAAATAATAATGATAAAGGAAAATAATAGTGATAATGGTGACAGTAATGAAAATAATAATACTAAGATCAATAATAAGTATAATAGTAATGATAGTAGTAATACGTTAATACTGGTAATAATATAAAAATAATAATACGAATAATAATATGTAATAATAATAGTAACAATAAAAAATAATAGTAACAACAATAATAATAAATACAATAATAATAAAAATATCCAATTAATCAATTAAGTAATAAAGTAACAAAATAACTAAAAATGACCGAATTGAATTTAAAACGAAAGTTTGGGGCAAAATCAGAAATAAATAAAAGGGAAAGGACTGGACTGCAATGCGTGAACGAAATGGAGGGACCGAGAAAGTAAATATCTCCTCCCTCCAAAACACATCACCTTGCGCGAGGCCAAATTAAAACAGAAGGAAAATTATAGGGCCAAATTAGAAATAGATAGAACTTAATTGTAAAACCATAAAAACACGGAAGGGCCTGGAGCGCAATTAGCCCATCTAAGCAAAACACGCGGATCCTCCCCTTGGAGCAGTTGGGTCACGGGTCAGAGGCCCAAAACGACATCATTTTGGCCTCTGAACCCAATTTTCAAGTGTTATAAAACCCAAGTTTTACACAAAAACCCTCATTTTCAACCTTCTTTTACAAAAAAAACTTCAAAAACCTCCCAACCCCTCATTCTTCCTCCAAAATTCGGTCATCGGACTGCCACGCTGTCAGCTGCCGCAGGCTACCGAGGAATTCCAAAAAAAAAGTAAGTTTTTTTTAAAAAAATTAATAGATTTTAATAAATACATATTTATATATATAATAAATTCGGAAAAAAAAGAGAAAAATAAAATGAAATAGCAAATATATATAACAAAAAAAAACCTTGATGTGCCTTTAGATCTTGATTTACCTTTTTGCTTGCTATATTTTACTGTTATGTTTGTATGTTTGATTTTTGAGTTTGAAAGTTTGTATTTTCTTTTGTATTAAAAAAATCCGAAAAAAATTACATTATTGAGAATGGCTTTATATAGCCTAACTCACAACTGTTTTTAAAGGTGAGGACAAACGACGTGCCATCGATGTGGTATGGTGGAGGAGTGCACGGACGTGGGGCGTGCGGCACTGAACTTGGCTTCTGTTTTACTGATGGTTGTGGGCTAGGTCTAGGGTTAGGTTAGGGAAATTGGGCCTTCTGCTTCGGGCTATTTTGATTAGGCTCTGGCAGAAATTGGGCCCTACATATATATTGTCAAAACTATTTTTTTGAAAAGGGTTGACATTTATTTTGAAAACGAAAATGGGAGTCGTCACCGATCCTTTTTATGAGGTGTGATCGGATCACCTCTTGATCATCTTAATAAAATGTTTGGTTTATTAAAACAACAATTTTTTGTCTACGAAGTTCAGAAAACAGGTTTGGGAGTCGGTAACATACAAAGAAGGGTTAGCACCTTCATAATGCTCAAAATTGGTACCTAGTTGATTAATTGGTGTCTTAATGTTGAAAGTAGAAAATTTGAAAAGAGTTTTAAAATATGATTCCTCTTTGTGTTAATGTTAATTTTACAAAAAATGCTTAGATAAATTGAAATAGATGTTAAAGACCTTCTTATCTCGAAGTAATGATACATCCAGTAAGTTAAGACACAACATTTTATCTTCGAGAATAAGCTTGTTTTTTTTTTCAAAAATCATGTATTTTAATTTTAAAAGGATATTTGGTTATTTTAGGTCAAACGAGGAAAATCGAAACCCAATAGGTTAGGGCACGATCTCTTGAATCTCCTAATACGAAATATTGCCTTTATATATATTTTTAGAAATTCTTATCTCAAGGTAACAAGATGTCACATCCAGTAAGTTAGGATACAACACCTCGAATTCTCGAGAATAACTTTTATATTTAAAACTCATGTATTTGATTCTAAAAGGATATTCCACTATTTAGGTTAAACAAGAAAAAATCGAAACCCAGTACGTTAGGGCACAACTTTCTCGATTTTCAAATGCAGAACATTGCCTAAAATTTTTTTCTTTTTTTATGAATTTGAGTAAAAATTAATGAAATATTAAAAATGATATATACTTAATTCGTTTGAGTATGGCTAAAACATAAACTTGTATTTAATAAACAATGATGCAACGTGGATTTATGATGATAATGGCACAACATGCTTGATAACAAGTATAAGATAGCAATCATGAATCAAGTATAAATGTTCATAATAATAAATACGATGATGTAAATTGCGATGATAAGAGTAAAAAAAACAAAGAGATAAACAAATAAAGAAGACAAGCTTATTAGAGATAATAAAATAAGCAACACATGAATGAACTAATAAAAGGTTTTAAATAAAACTTAAAAGCAAGCAAATGAATAAAATAAAAATAAAAAAATAAAAGAAGGAATTAAAATAAAACAAATAATAATAATAATAATCTAAACCTCGGAACATATAAAATGTATATATAAAGAAATAATTAAATGAATAATAAAATAAACAATAGTGAGAGAAATAATAATAAAAGCGTATTAGAAAAATAATAATAAGTGAAGGACGAAGAAGAAGAAAGAAGAAAATAAATAAATAAATAAAAACAAAAAACAAAATAAAAAATAGAAAAATAAAAATAAATGCTAAACATTACATTAATTAATTTAATAATATGATAACATTAGCAAGGAAAGGCTAAATTGAAATCAAAATGGGTTTTGAGCAAAAATCGGGAAAAAAATAAGATGGGGGGACCGTATTGAAAAGTGCGAATAACATGGAGAGACCAAATGGGGAAATATTCCCACCCTCCAAAACGCATCATTTCAGCGTGGGTTGAAGTGAAACAGAAGTAAAATCACAAGGGTAAATTTAAAAATATGGAAAAAAACTGAATCAAAACTTTAAAAAATGCGGAAGGGCCGGGCCGAATGCTCAAATAGACCCTCTGGTCTAAGACGCGCGGAACCTAGCCAGAGCGGGTCGGGTTAGCCCGCTTCACCCTAAATGATGCCGTTTTGCGTTTGGGGGGCTTAGAGCCAAAACGGTACCATTAACTTAAAATTCCAGATTTTTTTTATTTTCAACATTCTTTAAAAAAAACAACAAAAAGCCTCTCAACTCTCTCTCACTCTCCAATGTCTGGCCAGATTTCCGATGGGCCACCGCCGTACCAGTCACCGATCGCCGGCATTAGTATCGCCGAGTACGGTGGCCGGCGAAGATGAAAATGGACCTTTTTAATATCTCTGTAACAACCTAATTTTCAGTGGTATTGGGAATAGAGATTTGAGATCACTAAATCTAATGGGTGAGTTGAAAATTTAATAAATTAATACCTATGAGTCAAATGTGAATATAAAAAATTTTTTGAATTAGTGAATTTGGTGATTTAAAAGAATTAATTAGGTAAATTGGGTCGAAAATGAGGTATCGAGACCTCGACTTCATAAATTGAGCCATAAATATTTTTAGAAATATTTATGGAGTGTTGGTGAGGTAGTAATAAAATTTAGTCAGAAAATTTTGATGTTTGGGTGGTTAATTAAATAAAAAGGACTAAATTGAAATGGGTGTAAAAGTTGCTAAAAGGATTAAATAGCTCAATTGTCAAATGAGGAAGGACCTAAAGTGCAAATAAGCCCAAAGGGGATATTTTGGGCGGCAATAGCTGAGAAAAATCAGGAAATGGGTGAAATAAGGGCAAAATTGAAAAATTGCCAAAATTGGCTAAATAAAAATGGAACTAAATTGGAATATCTAGAATTCTCTTCATTTCTCTTCATATTCATCAGCTGAAAATAGCCAAGGAGGAGGGTCCAAGTTGGTTTTCATACTCCAGCTTCATGTAAGTTTAATTCTTGTTTTCTCCTTGAAATTTTTATGTTTTTGGACTTTTACAATTGGGTCCAACTTACTATTTCATTAGTTTTTGATTCCATGTCTAATTTTTGAAGTTTTTATGGATTATTTCTGGAAGTATATGATGATTTTGCATGGAATTAGAGTTTTAAATTGTTTATAGTTTGATTTTATTGAAAGAATTGAATAGAAAGTGAATGTTTGGGACCTAATTGTAAAAGAGTTTGAAGTTAGAGTTTCATGTGGAAATTCTGAATTTCAGTAGTTATGAAATAACTTATAATGTCTATAAAAATTATTAATTGAGAAAATTATCTTAATTGAGGGGTTAATTGAGCAAGGACTGAATTGTATGAATTGTGAAATTTGGGGTAAAATGGAAATCAACATTTTGCACTAAAACTGTTTTGGGCAGCGGCAGTAGTTTAACTTTGAAAAATCACCAAAAATTGTAGAAATCGAATTAGAGGATGAATAAAATATGAAATTAAAGCTTATTGAGTCTAGTTTCTTATAAAAGAAATTATGTAAGTAATGGAATTGTAAATCATGAGATACAATAACTTTTGTGAGACAAGGTCAGGATGATTTCGGGTTCCCCTGTTCTGAATTTGGAAAATCATAAAAAATTGGATAAAAATAATTAAAGGCTTAAATTTATATGTTTAGAATCCTGAATGATTCTATTTTTAATATAAACAAACGAGGACATCATTCAAATCCTGTATGAAAAGATCTTTAATTTTTAGTGAAGAAGGGTTGGAACTGTCAGACAGCAGAACAGGGGAGACTTCAATGAATAAACTGTATTAATTGGCCCAACTAAAAATTATGAAATTTTTATGGTAAGAAGAAATATGAGTCTAGTTTCTGGGAAAATTTATGGATCTTAATTTGGAGTTCTTTAGCTCAAGATAAAAATAATTTAGTGACTATGACACAGATGGACAGCTTGAATATTCACATAAGTAGATAGTGAAAATTATGGATAATGTTACCTACAAGTGTGTTGTTTATACTAAGGACGTGGATGGAGAGGAGGAGGAGGAAAATATAAAAAAATATATGAATGAATCGTGTATAAATTGATCACATGCCCGATTATAATCGATAAGTGTTGGATTAGAAATGATATAATGTTTTATTTGGAATATTTATTATGAAATTATGATTATCGTTATAATACAAAAATTGAACTTGTGAATATTCTCCCCCTTTAGGGATTTTCGTCCCCGAAAATCTTATCAGAAAAGAGGTTAAGGTTTCAGCATAAATCCTCCATCCTGTAATGTTGCCTAAGAACCTTACACTGTACTCGATTACTTTTAATTTTCTGAATGTCATTATACAATATCAATTAAGTAATCATCACTCGCAAAGTAAACAAAACTTCATTACTCAGAGCATACATATCTACATTTACTCCTCTCAAAGGTTAATCGATAGTTACTCACAATCTTTCAATAGCTCAAATAATCATTACTGTCTTAAATTCAAATTTTTCTGTCACATTCGACACTTTAAACTCTTGGAATCATGGAGTATGTAGCAATTTTTTTTTATTTTCCAGACTATCCGTCTATTTACCCATGAATACATAAAATTCATTTCCAAACTCGAGGATCGATTTACATGCATATATCTCAATTTACCTTCCAACTGAATAACTTGTTCTGATTAAAACATCTGATTCCATCTTAACTGTCAAACAATAATAACCTTTCAAAACAATTTCCTCTTCAAGTTGTTAGAACAACTCAAACACATAATCTTTCACAATTTCCGTAACATGCTAGTCAAAAAGCTTTACTAACGACATTAGTTCAAACAAAACACCACATCTCGATTTATGTCATTGACCTTAATCAATATTACCTAATAAAAGAAAATCAATATAAAAATTTAGCTTGATCAGTCACAATCCACACTTTGTCGATGCCAATCTTCTTAAGAAAACTCGAAGAATTCCTGATAACACATTCTTTAGATATCATACCTGGATAAGTTGATTGTCCTCTTCTTTAACTGTGGCATCACTTAATTTGAATGATTTTCAAAACAATCTACCATCTCTTCCAAAACTGTTTTTACTTGCTAAACCAATCTTATCTTTGACCACATTATTAATTATTTCACTTTTTGAACTCTTTTGTTTCACACTTGTGAACTTATTCAATATAAATTTTATAAACTTTATTATATAATACCATAATGATAGGGGGTGAAGATTGTAAAGCCTCGACTTTTAGCTCTTATATATATACACACATCTAACATATCATTTATCAACAACATAACATCATAAAAATACCAAACAACATAGGCACGCTCATCACAAGATAAACTTTTATTTCATTTCATACATCATCACATCCATATCATGAACTCTTTTCATACATTTCCAAGTTTCAACTTATAATAAACACATTCTTACTCAGACACATTAGTATCACTTTCAACACTTTCTGAAATAACTCGATTGAAAAGTATTTCTGTCTATAAGTAAAATAAAAATTTGATCGGATTATACACATAACTCTATCACAGATTTATATGGCATGTATGTCTAAACACTTTACACATCTCATTTGATTCGAGAATCGGCTAAATCGAAGCTCTGATACCACTAAATGTAACACCCCTACTCGTATTCCGAGCCTAGAATAAGGTACGAGGCATTACCGAACTTAATATGATCAATCATGTAAAAATCAGCCATAAAATTTCTTCTAAATTAAAAACTTTCATACATATGTTTAACGTCCCTTATATGGGCTTACGGGGCCCAAAACATACATTTAGGGTGGTTCAGGACCAAACCGTAAACATATGAAACTTTTGCAACACCTAGAAAATTTTCACACTTTGGAGAGTTACACGCTCGTGTTTTCAACCCGTGTAACTCTCTGTTTATAACTTCATCACCCTTGTCAGTCGTACACTTCATATAAATAACAAGAAACGTGTATGGGCTCAATTCTCATTAAATTTCTCATATATATACACAATTTCACGTTATGTAATCATACAACATATATCAACCATATCAAAATATCTTTGTAATCTAAATATATTTTCATAACAACTTATCTTGATTTCATATTATTTCATATTTAAGCTTAAATAACCAAAGTATTTGAAATATCATCTTTATGCAAATAGTACACATGAGGTATATAATTCCATAATTATGAATAAACACATTTATCAAACATTTTCCATATTCATATATCAATGTCTCATGTCTCCATATATCAATAATCGTCATTTTCATGAATTCCAAGTTCAATTTCATGATTATTTATCTCGTGTTCAATTTATTCCATGTCAGAACTTTAATTCATTAAAACATTTGAATTATCAATACATATGGACAGTACATTCAAGATGAACAATTATATAATCACAAATGAATTCATTTATCAACCAAGTTCTATACTCGTATCTTATCAACTCGTACTTCCTTGTATCACATAATTCTATGTAACACTTACCAAACTTTGTCAAATTAGTGAACGTCTTACGGAATTGAGTACTTCGTTTTCTCGATGCCATAGTTCAACTATGGTCTTACACATCTTCACATAATGGTGCCATAGCCCAGCTATGGTCTTACACATATTCATATATCGATGCCATAGCCCAGCTATGGTCTTACGCGAATCACATATCTCACTGATGCCATATCTCAGATATGGTCTTATACAATAGCATATATCACACCGATGCCATATCCCAAATATGGTATTATACGGAAATTACTTGTCACTTGTAGCCGAAGTTACCACTATTCACTGATCAGGTAGCCGGAGCTACCATTTTTCACTGATCAGGTAGGCGGAGCTACCACTTTTCACTAATCAGGTAGCAGAAGCTACCACTTTTCACTGATCAAGTAGCAGAAGCTACCACTTTTCACTTGTCATTTGTCCCTGATCAGATAGGTGTAGCCGAAGCTATCATTTATCACTTTCACTTGTCCTTGATCAGATAAGTGTAGCCGAAGCTACTACTTATCACTTTCATTTGTCCTTGATCAGATAAGTGTAGCCGAAGCTATCACTTATCACTTGTTGCCATGGTCCAACCATGGTATTTTCCTTCAATTCATCTTGCCACTAAACTGAAATGTTCAATTTGATCATTTATTCAATTTTCATGCTTTTACATTATTCACGATTTTATCATCAATACATATGAAATAACACATCATGAAATTCATAAAATTAACAAATAATCACTAAAATTGAACTTGGAATTCATGAAAATGACGTTATTGATATATGGAGACATGAGACATTGATATATGAATATGGAAAATGTTTGATAAATGTGTTTATTCATAATTATGGAATTATATACCTCATGTGTACTATTTGCATAAAGATGATATTTCAAATACTTTGGTTATTTAAGCTTAAATATGAAATAATATGAAATCAAGATAAGTTGTTATGAAAATATATTTAGAATACAGAGATATTTTGATATGGCTGATATATGTTGTATGATTACATAACGTGAAATTGTGTATATATATGAGAAATTTAATGAGAATTGAGCCCATACACGTTTCTTGTTATTTATATGAAGTGTACGACTGACAAGGGTGATGAAGTTATAAACAGAGAGTTACACGGGTTGAAAACACGAGCGTGTGACTCTCCAAAGTGTGAAAATTTTCTAAGTGTTGCAAAAGTTTCATATATTTACGGTTTGGTCCCGAACCACCCTAAATGTATGTTTTGGGCCCCGTAGGCCCATATAAGGGACGTTAAACATGTGTATGAAAGTTTTTAATTTAGAAGAAATTTTATGGCTAATTTTTACATGATTGATCATATTAAGTTCGGTAATGCCTCATACTTTATTCTAGGCTCGGAATAAGGGTAGGGGGTGTTACAATCTCGACCCCCTGAACCCGAATCTGGCCTCAAAATGCCCAAAAAACGAAAGAAAAAAACCTTTTACTACAACCGATTTCAACATCAGAGATGGAGCCTCCGACACGAAAATGCGAAATGACTCCAGTGAGTTCCTTTTTCTTTTTTTTTTGTGTTTTCGTATATAAAAGAGAAAACTCAAATAGTAAAAATAAATAGAAATGAAAAAATGAAAAATGAAAAAAAGAAAATCACCTTTAGGAACTTTTGCTTATATTTCAATTAATATTTGTGTTCAAAAAATGTCTGTAAAAAAATTACAATCAGGTCTTGGGGCTTTTTATAGCCGAAAATACAAGTGATTTAAATTTTTTTGCTTGCTATTTGGTTTATCTTTGCTTTTACTGTTTCTTGCCTCCTTTCTGCTTTGTCTTCTTTTTGGCTTGTTTGCAGGTTATAGAAGGAGTCAACAAATGCATGTTTTGCCATCTTGGTGCAAGGTCGTCGGTAGAGTCGCCTTGGGCGGTGTGCATGCTAAGAGCACACATGGAAGGGGTACGTCGCCTAGGGTTTCTTTTGGCTGAAAGTGTTTAGGTTTAGTGTAATACCCCATACCCGTACCTGAGGCCGGGATAGGATACGACGCATTACCGAGATTTTCAGAATAATTTCAATTAATTTATATTATTTAGTATTCATTTTCATGTTTCATGTAACATTCTTTTCATATATTCAATTCAAAATATCATATAAAATACGATACAATACTTAAATTTCATATTTACATGCTCATACATGGTATACGAACCTACCTGACTAAATTGCAGAAATACCAAGATTTAGGGGCATATTGGTAATTTACCATATTCCCAAATTTCACCCAATCTTAAATTGATAATTTCATTCAATTTATTAAATTAGATAATAAAAAAATTCATTCCCTTCAATTTAGGCATTTTCGACATTTTTACAAAATTACCCATAAAGTTTTACTTTTATTCAATTTAGTCCTTGAGCCAAAAACATACAAATTAGCCATGCTAGCTGAATATTCATACATATTTTTCCTCCTCCTCCTCTCCATTCCACATCCTTAGTATAAACAATACACTTCTAGGTAACATTATCCATAATTTTCACTATCTACTTATGTGAATATTCAAGCTGTCCATCTGTGTCATAGTCACTAAATTATTTTTATCTTGAGATACAGAACTCCAAATTAAGATCCTCTAATTTTCCCTGAAACTAGACTCATATACCTTATTACCATAGAAATTTCATAATTTTTAGTTGGGCCAATTAATACAGTTTATTCATTAAAGTCTCCCCTGTTCTGCTGTCTGACAGTTCCGACCCTTCTTCACTAAAAATTAATTATCTTATTGTACAGGATTCGAATGATGTCCTAGTTTGTTTCTATTGAAAATAGACTCATTCAGGATTATAAACATATAAATTTAAGCCCATAATTATTTTTATCCAATTTTTGATGATTTTCCAAAGTTAGAACAGGGGAACTCGAAATCATTCTGACCTTGTCTCACAAAAGTTATTGTATCTCATGATTTACAATTCCATTGCTTACATAATTTCTTTTATAAGAAACTAGACTCAATAAGCTTTAATTTCATATTTTATTCATCCTCTAATTCGATTTCTATAATTTTTGGTGATTTTTCAAAGTTAGACTACTGCTGCTGTCTAAAACAGTTTTAGTGCAAAATATTGATTTCCATTTTGCCCCAAATTTCACAATTCATACAATTCAGTCCTTGCTCAATTAACCCCTCAATTAAGATAATTTTCTCAATTAATACTTTTTTATATACATTATAAGTTATTTCATAACTATTGAAATTCATAATTTCCATATGAAACTCTAACTTCAAACTCTTTTACAATTAGGTCCCAAACATTCACTTTCTATTCAATTCTTTCAATAAAATCAGCATATAAATAATTTAAAGCTCTAATTCCATGCCAAATCATCATATACTTCCAGCACATATTCATAGAAACTTTCAATTTCTTTCATAAAATCAAAAACTAATGAATTCAACAAGTGGACCTAGTTGTAAAAGTCACAAAAACATAAAAATTTCAAGGAGAAAGCAAGAATTAAACTTACATGAAGCTAGAGTATGAAAACCAGCTTGAACCCTCCTCCATGGCTGTTTTTCAGCTGATGAATATGAAGAGAAAATGAAGAGAATTCTAGATATTCCAATTTAGTCCCATTTTTATTTAGCCAATTTTGGCAATTTTCCAATTTTGCCCTTATTTCATCCATTTCCTGATTTTTCTCAGCTATTGCCGCCCAAAATATCTTCTTTAGGACTATTTTCACTTTAGGTCCTTTCTCATTTGACAATTGAGCTATTTAATCCTTCTAGCAACTTTTACACCCTTTTCAATTTAGTTCTTTTTATTTAATTAACCACCCAAACGTCAAAATTTTCTGACTAAATTTTAATACTACCTCACCAACACTCCATAAATATTTCTAAAAATATTTATGGCTCGATTTATGAAGTCGAGGTCTCGATACCTCATTCCCGACCCAATTTACCTAATTAATTCTTTTAAATCACCAAATTCACTAATTCAAAAATGCTTTTATATTCGCATTTGACTCATAGGTATTAATTTATTAAATTTTTAACTCACCCGTCGGATTTGGTGATCTCAAATCTCTATTCCCGATACTACTGAAAATTAGGCTGTTACATTTAGTGGGTTAGAACTTTGGATTTTTGATTGTAAAATGGGTTAAACGTAATTTGGGCTACTTGGGCATTTGATATAAATGAACTTTGGACTGTTAACATTGTCTATTTTAGTTTTAATTTTAACTTATTGTTTCAGTTTTGAGTCCCGGATAAAATAGGCCTATTACATATATATATACTTTTTTTAGAATCAAAATTCCCTTTGAGAATTGCTATTCCATAAATATGATGACGTGATTTCCATACTAAAGTGGGTGAAAAGTTTAAAAAATATCAAAGATAAAATTAATCCTATTTTATTCTGATTCAAGTATTAGCGTATTAAATATTTAAAAAAACACTATTTTTTTCTTGTTTCATTCTCATGACCCTCGAGCCTAAGACATGTGGCATTCGGCTACTTTGAACCAAGTAAACCAAACCATCAAGCTAGATTGAGTGCCAAAAAAACGCTATTACCTCCTTTTTGCTACCAACTCATCTTACTCCTTCAATTGATTTTTCGAAAGTATTTTTTAATTTTGTTTTTGATATGCATATTTAACCATTTAAATTGTAGATAACCCAATTTGCCCGGCCCATTAACTCCAAACCAAATAACAATAAAAATCCAATAAATATTATTTATTAACAGTCCATCAGCCCATTTTACAATCCTAAACCTAAAATTAAATACATAACCCAAGACCCAATTAAAATCCATTAGCTAAAACCCTAGCCCAAAATACCCGTCGCCCAAACGGCCCAAAACTAAAACAACTTCAGCTAAACAGAAACCTAGGGTTTCCCTAGTAGCCGCAACCCTCCAGCACGGCCCCCGTACCCGCGCCAACACAGCCCCGTACGCCTCACGCCAAGGGCCAGCGCACGCCCGTACTCCGTACCTGCAAACAAACGACCACACAGCAGCAACAAAAACAACAAAAAGAAAAATTGTTTTTTTTTTCTTTATGATTCGGCTATAAAGCCTATGGTTTCTGATTGTAAAAACTCCTTTTTTTACACACGGGTAATATACAAAAAAGAATAGCAATCAAATACAGAGAAGTTGAATATTCTTCAGAGGTTGTTCCCTTTTTTATTTTTACGCCTCTATTTTCTTTTTTATTTTGAAATCAATCATAAAAACAGAAAAAAGAAAGCGAAAGAGAAGGTTACCTCGCGAGTTGGCCATCGTTTCCCCTTCACTCCGTTGAAATCGGAATCTAAAGGGGATCTCAAGGCCGAAAACCACTCCCTTGGAGTTTGAACGTGCAGATCGCAGTTCGCGGTGGCGCGTTAGTGTCGAGGGAAGTGTTTTAGGGTTAACTAGGCAACAAAGAAAATGGGGGCTAGGGTTAGGATGGCTGATTGCCACTCCTTTTGTTGTTGAGAAAGAGATGAAACGGCGCCGTTCCAAAAGGGGGGGTCCGCGTGCCAAACCGCTTCCAGACCCGACCCGTGCCTTAGCGCATAAAATGGGTTAATTTCGCAATGAACCCTTCCTCTTTTGTGTCGCGCTTTAATCAGCCCATATATGTATTTCATTGTTTTTTAAAATTATCCCGGAAATTTGTGTGCGTTTACAACTTGGCCCGCACTTAAAAGCTGCGCCTTGGGAGCTGGTATATTGCCAGTTTTAGTCCCTATGTCTCCGCACGTGTTAGGCTTTAGTCCTTCCCCTAATTTCAGCAATTTATTGTATTAATTAATTATCCTTTTAATTTTATTTTTGTTTCAATTGAGTTTCTCTTATTTATTCGTTACTTCCAACGTGTTTTTATTCTTTGAAATCCTCTTATTTTTGAAAACTTACTTATTATTTACCATTTAATATATTATTTTGGAGTATTTTATCAAATTTTGCATGGTTTTAGTTTGTTATTTGTACTTTCATTTATATGTAAATACATCTATACATGTAACTATATATATATATACATACATCTATCTATTTTCTTTTAAATTTGTTTGTTTAAACTCCTATATATATATTTATTTGTACTTTCATTTATATGTAAATACATCTATACATGTAACTATATATATATACATACATTTATCTATTTTCTTTTAAATTTGTTTGTTTAAACTCCTATATATATATATATATATACTTTATAATAAGGTTGATTTTATTTTACGCATGTGATTAATCTTACATTATTCTATACATATAGTTTCTTTTAAATATATATTCTCATCTTTTATTATATAATCTCTCAATGGCTTTTAAATTATTATGGTATATATATGTGTGTTTTTTATTAACACCTATGCTTAATCTATTTATATATATATGTAATTAAATCTATGTATTTATACCCGTAGTTTTCTTTATATATATATATATGAGTGCGTTCGTAAAACTATTATATAGTTTATAATAAAATTAATTTAGCCCTATGCACATTATCATTTCTATATAAATTTGCATGTACTTTCTTTTAAATTCGTAGGTATACATATCAATATACTTATTACTTTAATAGACTTTTCATACTTTTTGTTGTATGATCTTTTTAAAATATTCTCTTTATGTATATATATAAAATTATTTTTAGAAACTTCCTTTTGTAATTCTAAAATTATTATTTTTGAATATTTCCTTATATTATATTATTTATGTGTTTTCTTTATAGCCTATCATTTAAATGTTTTGATATAAGGATATGTGTAGTTTTTAGACCAACTTAAAGTTTATATGTACATTTTTAGGCATTAGGTTTTGTCATGTTTTTTTTTATATATCATTTTTTATTATCATATGTTTTGTTAACTTCTAAATAAACTTGTATTTAAAATGTTTTACATGCAATTTGATTTAAACTTTCACTTTATGATATCGGTTTCAAAAAAGGGGTTACATATATATCCCTAGTTTTATACAAACTCATCAATCTATATTTTACGTGTCCATTTATTCGTCTTCATTTTAAAATAGTTTTATACTATATTATGTCTTTGATTTGCATCTTGTTTGTGCCTAGTATTGATCGTTTTGTTTCCCATGCATGTTATTGTTGCATTATTTATTTGTTCATTTTTCTTATATTGCCATGTTAATTATATTCCATGCATGATTGAAATTGAATTATATTTCCAAGTTAGTTATACTTAGTTTTAAGTTCTTGTTAGTTGATTAAATAAATTGTATTATCTTCATTTTTCCATTGTCGTATTTTTATGCATACACATATTACCCCATTCATCGTTTTTTTACTTGACTTTTGAAATGTGGTTTTTTAAAACCCAAATTTTATGATTAATTTCGTCTTATTTCAAATCGAATTAATGCGTTTTAAGCTAGTTTCATAACTATTAAGTATTCTTCAAAACGAAGGCGATATTCGATACTTGGTAATTCGTGGAATCGTGCCCTAACGTGTTGGGTTGCAATTTCTCGTTTGCTCAAAGTAATCGAAGGTCCTTTTAGAATTTCACCCGTGTCTTCTAAAAATCTTTCAAAACGAAGGCAATACTCGGTGTTTGACAATTCGGGAATCATGCCCTATCGTGCTGGGTTGTGATTTCTCGTTTGCTCAAAACAATTGAATATTCCTTTAGGTTTTCACTCATGTTTATTAAAAACTTTTAAAACGAAGACGATGTTCGATGTTTGGCGATTTGAGAATCGAGCCCTATCGTGTTGGGTTGCGCTTTTCCATTTGTTCAAAATAATCGAATATCTCTTCGGAATTTTTCACGTATTTTCTAAAGTGAGGCAATATTCGATGTTCGGAAATTCGAGGAATCGTGCCCTACTGTGCTGAGTTTCGGTTTTTCGTTGGACTAAATAGTTGAGCATCCTCTTATGAGTTTCAAATAAAATTTTTCAGATGTCAAAACAAGGAGATTTTTGACAGCCAACCCGGGCTATTCAAATGTTATTAACAAGATCCACATTTCAAAAACATTTTTAATTTTAGACATAAGGACAGTATTTAATCGATTTGGTACCAATTTTCGGTGTAACGAGGGTACTAATCCTTCCTCATACGTAACCGACTCCCGAGCCCGTTTTCTCAGATTTTCGTAGACCAGAATCGTTGTTTTAGAAAACCGAAAATGTTTTATTAAAATAACCAAATTCTTAAGTGATCCGATCACACCAAAACAAAAGGATCGGTGGCGACTCCATATTTCCATTTTCAAAAAGTCGATTCCCCATTTCTTTTAATTAAAAATCTAAAATTTTAAAATGAAAAGGGTGATTCCGACATAAATAATATATTGTTTATATATTATATTTAATTGCTATTCTTTTTCTCTCTTTTTCTTTTGCTATATTGATTGAAGATTCAATTGTATTATAATACTCATTCCAAAACAAGTTTTATACATACATTATTATATTAGAAAATACAAGACAAATTTGAAATAATTTTGTTTTCAATTAAAATTATAAATTAAAATAATAATTTTAAAAAATATCAATTAAAATATCATTATTAAATATTTAATTCAAAGATTTGTTATTAATAAAATTTATTGTAAATATTAAACACATCAATATTATTTTTTATTTAATAGGAGTAAAATTGTAAATTATAATTACATTCTTGGTTAAGTATTTGGTGAACTAAAGGTGATTTTAATCAATATATTTCAATGTATACCAAAATTGTAAAGTAACTTTATCAACAATCATATTCCAAAAATCATAAGATGAGAAAATACCACATTACCTATCACGGTTTTTGTAACAACCCAAAATTGACCCTAGTCGGGAAGTGGTTTCGGGACCACAAAACCGAGTCATAAAAATAATTAATTTCCATATTCTATGCTTATTATGTGTGTACATGAGTATGTGGAAGTTTCATTCTCCAATTTTGCCAATTGCATGAGAAATTATTAAATAGGGATCGATATGAGACATGGTGAAAATATGATAGGCTAATTTAAAATGGTCTATTAATGCATGTTGTGAAAATGATGGGTTTGCATGTCAAATTACCCAAAATTTGAGCTAGTGGTTGGCCATGCTATGGGTGGAAACATGTTGGGAACATGTTGGCCTAGTGAGGTATGTAGGAAAAAAATAAAATAAGGAATATGGGTAATAAAGAAAGGAAAAACAAAAAAAAATGAGTGGTTGTTTCCCCCCCCATTGCCGTGAGCTAAAGAAAGGAAAAGAAAAATTTTGTTCATCCTTTTTCATCCTCTTTTGACCGAAAATTCTAAGGGAGGAGGAAGGAGTTCTTGCTTCATGTTTGGTTTGGAAGAGAATTAGGAGGAAGTTTGGCCATGCATGTAACTAGATTGAGGTATGTTTGATATTATTCTTTGAGATTCATGTATATTTTAAGTTGTAAGTTTGAAATCTACCTAGCCATGGTTCAAACTTTGTTAAATGATGGAGATGATATTCGGCCATGCATGTTACATTCTTGGTTGGTATTTTGATGTTTGATGTTGTGGTGATGAGGCATGAAGATGAGTTAAGATTCGGCCTAGGTGGAGTTTGTGTTAATGCCATTGCATGCTAAATATGAAGCTTGTTAATGATGCATGTGATGGTGGATTGATGATTCTTGAATCTCTTTTTTTTTTTAGCATTTTTGAGTGAGCACATATGTGCATTGGTTACTAGATGGGGAAGAATCGGCTAGCAAGTTGTGTGCTAAGGCCGAATATAATTTTTGTAGGTTAATGAGTAATGCATGTGCTAAATTGATGGAAAGGGAGAGGATGCTTTACTAGTGTATAAATGATATAAAGATTTTAGAAATTATTTTTTGGTTAAGTGTATGTATGATTAGGTATATTCGGCCATATGAGTAAATATATAGATGATGTTAAAATTGATTATGTATAATGGGCCATATAGGGTACACATTGTGATATTAACTTTGATTCTCTATAATTGATCAAGTGGGTGATTAGTAAGGGTGATTGCCGAATATACTAACATACATATGCATGTGTAATTGGATTGTAAATATTTAGCAAGGCGGTTAAACTAGTTGATTTATTGATTAAGCTCAAGGAGTTAAAGGAGGAGAATCGAGCAAAGGCAAAGAAAAGATCATCGAGTAGCCGAGTTGGAACCATCTTACCCAACACAAGTAAGTCATTAAGCATATCTTTGGTATTGATTAAAGGATCGTAATACCTACACCATTGTGTTTAATGAGATGAAATGTATACAAATGAATATGTAAGTAGAGATGAAATTTGTCGAATGTAAAAAGGAAGTGAAGCCTATCGAGTGGCTGGTTTTCGGCACTAAGTGTGCGGGCAATAAGTGTTCACGGTCATGAGATTGGCACTAAGTGTGCGGGTTTAAATTGTACAGCACTAAGTGTGAGAGTTTAAAGTACATGGCACTAAGTGTGCGCGGTTGATTATTAAGCACTATGTGTGCGAACCCAATATATATTTTCTATAAATTATTTACATTAAGGGTGCGACTTTACCGAGTCGATTTTGGACAGCGGAAAAGGTAAGTGTGCGAACTTGAAATGCATGGCACTAAGTGTGTGAGTTTAAAGTGCATGGCACTAAGTGTGCGCGGTTGATTATTGAGCACTATGTGTGCGAACCCAATATATATTTTCTATAAATTATTTACATTAAGGGTGCGACTTTACCGAGTCGATTTTGGACAGCGGAAAAGGTAAGTGTGCGAACTTGAAATGCATGGCACTAAGTGTGTGAGTTTAAAGTACATGGCACTAAGTGTGCGCGGTTGATTATTAAGCACTATGTGTGCGAACTCAATATATATTTTCTATAAATTATTTACATGAAGGGTGCGACTTTACCGAGTCAATTTTGGACAGCGGAAAAGGTAAGTACCTTGAGTTCATGGCTAATAGGCGCTATGTTTATATTTGGAGTTGAGCTTGGTAAGTTTTGAACCTATGTGACGATTATAGTTGAAGTCACGTACATAAGGTTCATTGTGGAATAGGTGAAAGTTCGTTTAATTGTATGATTATAACGAAAATAAAATGATGTATGAAAGGCCAATGTAGGACTTGGTATGAGATTGAACCATAGGGTTTAAGGAACTATGGTATAATTTGGTATGGATGGAGTACTTAACCTCATTTCATTGTTTCCTGTTGTGATAATTTTATTAATGGATGGTTGTGGAATGCTTATGGCTTACTGAGTTATATACTCATTCGGTGTTTGCTTGTCACCTATTCTAGGTTTCTTGGACTCGTCTCTTTTTGCGTGATCGTGCCGTCGTCGAAGTCATCACACCGGCTAGCAACCTTTGGTATTTTCTTCTTAGTTGGTCTAAGAGAACATTTCGGCATGTATAGGCTAATATGTTTTGTTGAAATTTGGTATGTAAACTTTTAGCCATGCGAAAATGGCATAATGTTCGGTTGAATTTGGTTCTAATGTTGGGTCGTAAGTCTTGGTAATACGATTTTTATGCCATATGTCATGGTTGATTATTTTGGTGTTAAAATTCATGATATGGCAATAGTGTAGTAGGGGGATGTTTGACAATGATTAGCCTTTGGCATGGCTAGTCATGATCATAATTTGTGATATGTATGACGAATCACTAGTTAGATCAAGGAGAAATCACGAAATGGGCATAGTTGCTTTCATAACAGATGCTGGCAGCAGCAGTGACGTGAGATTGAAAAATCACTAAAAATAGTAGGAGTGGGATTAATTGATGAATAAATTATGTATTCGAAGCTCGATGAGTCTATTTTCATATAGAAGCAACGAAAAGATCATATGGACAGTATGTTAAGAGATATTCAGGTTCTCGTGAGACAGGGCCAGAACGGTTTCTGGATTCCCTGTTCCGACTTTGGAAATTCATTATAAATTAACCAGAGACAATTAGGAGTCATACCATATATGGATAGATTCCTCTCTGAGTCTAGTTTCTATAGAAACAAACATCATCAGTATTGAAGCTCTGTGCAGGGAGATATCCAGGTCGTAATGCGCAAAGGTCAGTGTAGTCGATCCCTGTAACATGGGAGATTTTGACTAATAAACTGTACTAATTGGCCTGACCAAAAATTCTAGAAAAAAATATGTAGATGGGCATATGAGTCTAGTTTCAGGGAAAAATCACGAAACTGATTTTCGAGTTGCGAAACTCAAGATATGATTTTTAAAGCGACTAGTACGCAGATTGGCAGTGTCTGAAAAATATTTTTATAAAGGGTTTAAAGTCTGCTAACACCTCGTGTTCGACTCCGGTGTCGGTCTCGGGTTCGGGGTGTTACAGTTTTTATTTAAAACATCCACATGAGGTCATCTCCTCTGTAAATAAAGGTAAAAGCTTGTTACTACTAAAGTCAGGGTTTATATGATAATTCAACCATAGATGGATTTGCAGGTCCACTTGACAATTTAAAAAAGGTAAACAGTGGAAGCAATTATAAAAGAGTTCACTAACTCCACTTGACCAATCGTTGAAAACATAGAAATGTAGTTTAGTTCATTAATTTGTGTTCTGGAAGATTGGAAAGTAAAAAATCCCTTCCCTTTTCCTAGTGCATTCTTGGTAGACCTGCTGCTTTTCCTTCAACCCCATAATTAAAAATTAATCAACAAACAAATAGAGAGAGTGAATCAAGCAAAACTTGGGCTTTGCTGTTAATCTTTTTCTTAACTGTTTCACCATCATTTAATCATCCAGCCTGAGTGGTATCAGTGCTCATTGGCCAAATCTCTTCTTGTTCCAGCAATGGTAAAAGTAAAACCTACCGAATACTAATTGTGATGACTTAAAATCATGTGAGTTGGCCAACCTTTGTGTATATTTTTTAGGGGTTTTGAAATTAGTCACCTAATTTGTTAAAACTTGGAGAAATGGGCATGACTAAAAAGTGTCCAAATGGCCTTTAAATTTGCTGTAAATCCAAGCTAATGACCAACAAGCTCTGAAACACTCAAAACAAGATCAACAAATAAGATGGCAAAGCAATGTCTGGTCTTTGCAATGGTTTTGGTATTAGGAACTTTAGTTTCAGTTACAACTGCTGCATCTTTGGCCTCATTTGTTTTTGGTGATTCACTGGCAGAAGTAGGGAACAACAACCATCTGCAGTATTCTTTAGCAAGGTCTGATTATCCCTGGTATGGGATTGATTTTACTGGCAGAAAAGCTACTGGTCGGTTCACGAATGGACGAACCATAGGCGATATTCTATGTACTTATCGATTTAAATTTTGATTTAAAAGTTTACAACTGGAAAATTTTTGTTGATAATCTTTTGTTTGAATTTGTAGCTGAAAAGCTTGGGACTTCATCCCCACCACCTTACCTTTCTTTGTCACAAAATGATGATGCAATCCTTCAAGGGGTTAATTATGCTTCTGGTGGAGCTGGAATTCTCAATGAAACAGGCCAATATTTTGTAATAAAAATGCCTACCTAGTACCTACTTGTACATTCATTTACATTGTTTCTAGTATTAATTTTGTTCTTTGTATTGCAGATTCAGAGATTGACATTTGATGATCAGATAAATTGCTTTAAAAAGAGCAAGGAAAGAATAGGGGCTAAAATAGGTGCACAGGCTGCAAACAAGCTTTGCAATGAGGCCACTTACTTCATTGGAATTGGTAAGCTTGAAACAAAAGTTTCAAAATTTATTAAAAAGGATGCCTTAACAAACTTAATTTTGTTTGATGTTTATGCAGGCAGTAATGATTATGTCAACAATTTCTTGCAGCCCTTTCTACCTGATGGGCAACAGTACACACATGATGAATTTGTTGAACTCTTGACATCAAATTTGGAGCAACAGTTTTTGGTATATAAGTAGTAGTCTTTTGTCTTGATCAACAAGTTATAGTTTTTGTTTTGATATTGAACTTTAAACCAACAATGGGAATGAAATGGCAGAGGCTTTACCAGCTCGGAGCACGAAAGATATTGTTCCATGGGCTAGGGCCATTGGGCTGCATTCCTTCTCAGAGAGTGAAATCGAAAACGGGGCAATGCTTGAAAAGAGTGAATGAATGGGTGATGGAGTTCAACTCCGAAGTGCAAAAGCTGATAAATTCATTAAACAAACGCCTCCCGAATGCGCAGATGATGTTTGCCGATACATATCCAGCGGTTCTTGATTTGATCGAAAACCCCACAGCATATGGTATGGCATATCATCTTTCTTCTCCTTTTCGTTCAGTCCCATTGCCGTTTTCGATAAGTTGAAAGTATACAAATTGTGAATTTGTTTCAGGTTTTAAGGTTTCAAACACGTCATGCTGCAATGTCGATACGAGCATTGGTGGTTTATGCTTGCCAAACTCCAAGTTATGCAGTGAGCGCAAAGATTATGTATTTTGGGATGCTTTTCATCCATCAGATGCAGCAAATGAAGTGCTGGCTCAGAAGCTCTTCTCCTCTTTATCATCTTCTGCTTCTGCTCCTTCTCCTTCCCTTCCACCAAAGCCTGAATGATTCCTTTCTCAAACATTGTTTTTGCACAAAAGTCCAGAGCCAAAACCAAACATGATTGTCATAATGTAATAATTTATGAAATAGTTATGTGTTATAATTTTACTGTTCCAAAGTGAACATTGAGGACAATATTAATAGAGACACGCCATACTATTTGGTTTTGTGACTCAAGATCCAATGACTGCCAATATGCACATTAACATAGACTTTGATAAAAACTTGGAAATCCAGTATGAAAAAAGAATAAGGATTTAATTAGATCTTAGCAAAGTCTGGTTCCTCCATCTTTGTACAAAATTGAATAAGCCACTCTTCCTAAAACCAGGGGGAACAGCTCTCCTTAAAACATCTCAAAATACACTACAAGAAAATCACAGTCCATAGCATGACTTTTATCAACACTAAAATGCCAGTGAAACCTCCCATGCCATAAAAACTTCGAGCAGATGAATCAGAACTAGTAGAATTCATCAATGGTGCGGTGATATTTGCCATGGTTCCATCCCTGCCAAGACTGCACCATTCATCACCAAAAAAAGGGTGAGGCTTCTACTATTAGTTTAACAGGACATACTAAATTTACGCAACAAAATAAAAACTCTAAGCAAAATGGGTAATTCTTACCTTTCTGGTAACCTACAAGAACCGTGACCTGCAATAAGCAAAACTACTGTTAGTTTTCTTCCAATGAAAGCATCCAATCTAGAAAAGAAGGGTTGTATTAATATAGTAAGCAGTAAGCACAAGCTTTCAATATAGTAGTATCTATGCATGCCATCAATTGATCTAATTACTTGGATCTGTCGTTGTAATATCCGCAACACCATTAAAGTCGCATGCATCGGAAGTTTTCCCCATTCGGTGATAGTATGTGTTGAATGCATAAGTTGCATGTGCAATCACATTGTCTGGCTCATAACATGGTTTCCCTTGCAACAATGGTGAGCAATCCACTTTGCCAGGTCCACAAGCCCAATCTAAAGCAGCCTGCAACATCTTTGGATCAGCATCATCCTTTGCTGTACAATAGGTTTGGTTAGTAGTGTCATTCGATAGCAGCGATCCCGATCCCGTCAAGCGTAATATATAAACAGGGTCACCATTCGCCTCAAACAGTCCCCAGTGCTTCTCTGATAATGGCCCTGGTTTCATGTCCTCATTATAGAGCTCATAGATGTAAGTACTAACAGCAACCCCAGGGTTCTTAGGAGTTCCAGTTTTATTCATCACATGGCGGATCAAGTTGCTGTTGTAAGTATTGGCATTCTCCAATGTCGCATCTGGCTCATTGGAATCACCTTTTGATGGCCACCCAGTTTCAGTCACTATAACAGGAATGTTAGTGAAGTTGAGAAAAGCCATGGCTGAGTATGTAGCATCAACAATGGCATCAAACACATTGGTATAATGGACAAGTGTATTAGCATCCACAGCTTCTTTGTTTGGAGCAAGAGGCTTGAAAAGTGCATAGTCTAGCGAAATAGCACCATTTGATTGCCTATAATCATAGTAAGGATATGCATTAAGCATGAGAAATGAATCCGTAGACTGCAAGAAATTCAGCAGAGGGACCAAAACTGGATTCCATGACCGGTTGAAGAAAGCTTGGGAAGGTGGGAAAGAATCAAGAATTATGGAAGAAGATATAGGTGATGAAACTTTGATTTGCTTATCTAAATGGGATGCTACAAGGGCTGAGTGAACAAACTTAATGGCATTAACCAAGACCGGTCCTGCATTAGGAAGAGTAGTCAAAACATCAGAACCTACACTAATTGATGTGATGTTGGTTGCGGGATAATGTGCTACAATGTTCCGAGACACCCAGTTAGCTGCAGTGGAATTAGATTGACCAATGCCCAAGTAGTTCCTCATTGGGGATAGACACCATAACTCGAATCCCAGTTTTGGCAAGAGCAACTAGCATGCCTTGGTCAGCATTGTAGAGCCTAACATGTTGGATTCTCTGAGCTTTAAGAAGAGCAACTACTTGTGTTGGGTGTGGCATGTCTGATAGGTCTGTTCCTATATTCACACCAATATATGGATCTGCAACAACATTAAAAATTTTCTACACATTTCAGCTCCCACAGAAAAAAAAAGAAAAAAGAAAAAAAAAGGTCTGACAACAAGATTAAAAAAAAAAGGCCTTTACCTTCACTAGCTGTTGTTTGAGAAACTGCTAAAAGAAGAAGAAGAATAAGCAAAGCCATAGAAGAAAACACCCTCTCCAAAAGATTCAGAGTAAACAACAAACAAGACTGAGATGTGGAAGAAAATGGGAACAAGTAAAAGGAAGTGAGGCAAAAGATGAAAGAAAATAAGAGAAAGACAAAGAAAATGAGAGCAGGCAGGGAGAGGTATATGACTTACAAAACGTGAAACAGGCAAAAAAGAAAAGAAAAGTAAAGAAAGTGGGGTAAAGCTGAGCTAGGCGAAGCCGAAGCAAAAGAAATAAATAACTCAAAGCTGTCATACAACATGTATGTGATGAAAATTTGTCAGCAGATGAACGATTAAGGCATCATCTGCAACATGTTTGAAAGTTGCTGCAAATAGTGGACAGCATCTTTTAAGGTTTTAGCCTTTTTAGGATTTGATTTCCTGTTATTGGATTTAGCCGTTACGGTTTCAGCTTATTTACGTTACGTTGGATTATACCATGACATTTTGGATAAACTACAAATATAGTCACCCAACTATGCATTTTGTTCTATTTTGTTCACTCAATTATTAATTTTTTTGATTTAGTCACCCAACTTTTTGAAATTAAATATTTTTGCCAATCTCCCATTAGTTGCTGTTAGATTAGTGACGGGAAGTTGTCATGAGCTTTTTTTATTAGTCTAATAACAGATTTAGAATCTAATGTTTACTCATTCTATTAATTTGATCCTAAATATAAAAAATTCAACAAATTTAGCCTTTAATGTTTATAAAATTAGTCATTTTAATTTAAATTCTAAATTACAAAAATTGTCATTTTAATTTGAATTCTAAATAAATAATTAATTTTTAGAATTAATTTTTTTACGATTCAAGTTAAAATGAAAAATTTTGTAAACTTTGAGGGCTAAATTTATTGATTTTTAGAATTTAAACTAAAAATGACAAATTTTGTAAAGACTTAAGACTAAATTTGTTGAAATTTTTATATTTATGATCAAAATGATAGAATGTATGAATATTAGAGAGCTAAATTTGTTATTAGACTAATAAAAAAGTTCACATAAGCTTTCTATCATTCATTTGATAGGAACTAACGGGAAAGTGACTAAAGTATTTAATTTTGAAATGTTTAGTGACTAAATAAAAAAATTAATAATTGGGTGACTAAAATAGAACAAAAGGCATAGTTGGGTGACCATTTTCCAACTTACCCTTATATTTTTTAGGTTTTAGGGCTATCTTGAAGATTTATATAAAATATAGAGTTAATATATATTGAGGTATCTGAACTTGACAACTTATACCTACTTCATATCTAAACTTGAAAACCGTAAGTCAACTTGGTACTTTTTTTAGGTACCTAATTACCTTGTTAAATAAACTAACATGACATTAATGACCAATAACATGATAACACGTGGTAGCCTATCACATTTTGACATGCATATAAAGTAAGTATAAGTTACTAAGTTTAGGTAACTCCATATATATTAACCCTAAAATATAAATTATTATCATAATAACATATATTTATCTTAAATATAATTATTCTATTATAAAATATTTAAATATGATATAAATTTATGTAAGGGTGAGCATTTAATCGAGTGAAAATTTTTTGAATTGGTGAGTCTTATTTTATCATTTTAATTCAATTTGAAAATTTTTAAAATTGAGTCGAGTAAAATAAAACTCGAATTGAATAAATTTATTCAAGTTAAACTACAAAAAAATTAAATAAGTCAAATTAAAATCATGTTTATAATATGATTAAATTTCGAGCAAAACTCTTTCAAAACAAAACAAGATATTTCAGAATGATAAACTTGATTTGGTAATATTGAATTTATCATTTTGGAAAAACAAAAGTACCTTTTTTTATTTTTGTAAATTAATTTTTCATAGTTTTTCTAATAATTTTTTAATAACATTTTGGAAATTTAATATTTTTCATTTTTTTTTCAAAATTTTGTTAAGGGAAGCAATTTGTTGACAAAGACCTTTTTAACTCGGTTTAAATTTGAAAAATCGAATTAACTTAATTACATTTAGTTAATAAGTAACTCAATTTAATTAATTTTTAATTTTTAATTTTTTTATATAAAAATAATTTTAAAATTCTAAGTCTAATAAAGGTTTTGCATAGATACAAAGAAAGTACAGGCAGCTTTGGCTGTGGGATTGGGGAATTGGTGAGGCAAAGCCAATGGTATCACTTCCTCTCAACGGTCATATTCTTTCCTTTTTTATTTATTTATGGGAGATAGATTCTTCACCTTTTACCCTCAATAATGAAAATTGTCTGTACTTCTTTACCGTTGACATGAAAAGAATAATATGCCCACTAGTTACCAAAATTTAAGACTAATCTTTTATCTGAAATTACAAAAGTTTTGCCGCTCTAATTATGATTATGTCAATATAAATTTTTTTTTCCTAAGTGTTAATATAAATTTTGTTAATCACTCTCGAGTAGACCTGATTATGTGTCAGGTCACTCGCCCTAGCCCGAAGGTTCATTCGAAAGTGGAAGAGTTTGGGCAAATTTTGATAAAAAATAATACTCGTTATGCCTTAGAGTTAGGAATAATATTGAGTCGGGTCAAAAATATTAGAGAATTTTCTAAAATAAATACAATAGGAATTTCGAGTATTAGTGTAGAACATAGTTAGAGTTGATAGAAAATTAAAAATATTTTCAAGATGGGAAAAATTAATTCGAGGTAATGACTTAATTGTAGGAGAATGGAAAGTGCTGGGGCAAAAGTAAGAAAATTAAAAGATTTAGATGGTTACGTTGAAATGAAAGATCAAGGAGGAAGGATTAGAAGTCAAATTTAACAAAAATAAATTATGATCCAGTATTGAATAAGTTGAAGGGTAGAATGGTAATTACATGAATTAGATAATTATGGAAAAGATAATGATTAAGGATGAAATTGTGTGAAATAGTGATTGGTAGACTAAATTACAAATAATTATTTTGATTATTTAATTAAAAGATATTTTAGTGGAAAAATGTAGAAAAGATGAGAACAACCTTTCATTTTTCATACGTGATTCACGTTTACTCACTAAAATCGTTCATCCAAACTTTTGTTTTTATTACAATTAGGTCCTTCTACCATTTCTAAGCTTTTCTAAGTTCAATTCTTCAAATTTCTTTCATGATTTCTTAGTAAAATCAATAGAGAAACATATTAGTCACCTTAGTTTCATGAAAAAATAATCAATAGTTGTCTTGGAGGAATGAAAATAAGAATTTGATTTTGATATCAAGTGATTGATGTAAGAAATAGGTTTATGTTGGAAAATATGGGCATCACATACATAAAAAGGGTAATTACATGTTATTATTTACTATCATAATAGGTTAGCCCAAATTAGAAGTGATCTCATTTGGTTAAATTTTATTAGGCTTTAATTATTAAATAAAGTATATGTCAAATATGTGTAGATACTCTAGTAATTGAGTTCTAATCAAATTCTAATTAATGATGGGCTTAATTAGAATTTGATTAAAATTTGATTAGAACTAATATGCCAAGGTTATAAATATTAGGGTTATGGTCCCAAAATTATAAACAAGATATTTTTTCTAATATCCTATCATTAGAAAAGAGAGAGCAGATATTCTCTAAATTTTTTGTGTGCTAATTTAGAAGGTCAAATCCACAAGATTTGGTAAAACTTCAAGGAATTCATAGATTCAGGTACGCTTCAGCATCTAGTTTTATTCTTAATGATTTGACATGATAGATCCTGATTTATTCATTTTTATTTTAGATTTATTTTACAAATCTAACAGTTTTTTCATGAAATTCATGTTAGTTTCACTAATATAGTATAGATATGCTATTTGATGTTTTGACATGGTAATGAAGAAAAAGAGAAGAAGAGTGAAGACCAAATTGGTTACAAAGGAAAAGAAGTAGCCAGGGAGTGAAAAGAAAGGAAAATATATCATTTACTTTGTTTAGTTTAAATTTAAATACAAATAGTGTTAAATAGTTAGTTTAATTATGAATATATTAATATTATGTGTATAACTTATTGATAAGTATAGATGAATATAATTTAAATTCTATTTACGTGGAGAAATTGAAATGACATATTATAGTAGTAGAAAATAACTAATTTGTAAAGTAAACATAATATAACATGAAGTTTTGAATGTTGAAAATAGATAATAAAAGAATATTGTTGAAACATTGATGATATGAATGTTGGATGATTAGTAAAACAACAAGTTATGTTGAATTTAAGGATATAAGGATCAAACTGTAAAAAGGTGGAAATTTTGTCTTTATCTCTCTGATTGAATAAATATTATGGACTAATTGTGTTAAAGGCCATGTAGACAAGCATAGAACTATTAAGATATAGTTGGCACGCCGTTAAGGAAAAATTAGTGTGCTCTCTGTTTTGATATGTACTGTGGTGTTGTTCTGTTATGATAATGCACTTTGGTGCACATCTATATATGTTATGTATATCTGAAATGTTCTATTTAGTCTACAATGGGCTATTAAGGAAAAATATGATAAGAGAAATTATTAAAGCAATGTGGTAAGTAATGTAAGTTTTAGTAATTGATCACTCATGTTTGGTTCCTATACACAAAATAATATTATATATATGATAATTTTCGACAATTCTAAATCTTAAAAGTTTAAATTCTTGAAATACTTACTAAGTTGTCACAAGCTTAACGTGTTTTTCTCTAACACATAGGTAAAAGATAAACTCGAAGAGCTAGGACCAAGGTCGTTGTTGGCTTATCTCATTACGTCTCCAAACTTGGAAGAGAGTATATTAGTTTTGGCATATACATAGGTTATGTTAGGAGAAATTGATTTTTTAATGGACTAACTTGTAGAACTTGAATACTTTGTTAGTTTATAAATCTAGTGTTAATTAAATGACTTTGAGATAAGTTATGTGATTATTGAAATTGAAATTGAGCTCATTTGGCTAAATTGTGAATTGGATTGGTTGTGTTATGAGGTTTATGGTGCAGGGACGTAAGTGTTATAGATTTTGTACTTAAACAAATTTTCCCTTAATTTTCAACATCGAAACTTGAAATGGTATTGATACCTTGTACAAAGTATCGATACTTTGATTTTTGCTAAATTTTTTTGAAACTTCGACGTTAAAACTGGTATCGATACTAGGTAGGGTATCGTTACTAAAGTCAAGGCATCGATACTTTTTGGAGAGAACCGATACTTGATCTTGATTTATACTTGAAAATGGTTGAAACAATTTTTTTTTACTCGAAAATTTATCTGGTTTTTAATCGAAATCAGGTTGCCTTTTAAACATTATGTTTGTAATACCAAAATATTCTTTATAAGATGCTCAGTTTATTAAAAAATGATCTTTGTTGCTTTTGCAACAAATGTAGCATTTCGATACCTTGAACTGATAATTGGATCAAGTATAGGGGTGTTATACAAGCTAGGCCTCAGGAAAGAAATTTTTTGCTTGAGCCTAGCTTGAATTTAGCTAAAAAATTTTCCTCTGCTACTATTTTGCTGTTGTTTGCCGTTGTTTTGCTACAATTTTGCTATTATATTTCTATTATTTTGTTATTATTATTTGGATATTGTAAAACTCTTATTTGATTGTTAATTTTGCTACTATTTTAGAGACATTTTTTTGCTAAGTTGCAATTATCTTAATGTTATTTAAGTATAAGACTTTTTTTTAGATTAGGTCAAGATTTGTGATTTGTTTAAATGTTAACAACTTCGTAAAAAGTCTGTTTATTAAAACGGGTTAAGGTTTTTTAGTCGACAGTTTCCTTCGATTTTCTTTCGATTTTCTTCTTTTTTTAAGGTTTAGTGGGGTTTGTTCTTTTTTTTTTATTACAAATCAAGTAATTCTGGTGGCGAAAAGGGTTCTTGAAGGGTCGGGATGGGGGACATAAACACAGTGGATGATGATCTGGCAAATCTTAACATCATGGATGATGAGGAAGAACCAATGGTGATGGCAGGAGATGAAATTGCCAACGGTCATTTAAATGATTTCTGCTTGGTTGGAAGAGTTCTTACGGATAGTGTGGTGAATTTTCCCCCTTTAAAAAACACTTTGGCTGATTTATGGCATCCGCTGCGGGGTGTGGCTATATCGGAGTTGGAGGGTAACAGGATTTTATTCAGATTTTACTGTGATATCGATTTACAGCGAATCATGGCTGGTATGCCCTGGTTTTTTAACCGGCATCTTATTATACTGCATAGATTAATAGAGGGTGAGGACCCAATCACAGTTCCTCTTTGGGAAACGGTTTTCTAGGTGCAAATTCATAACCTTCCAATTGGGGCTGTGACAGAAGGAATGGCACGACAGTTTGGGGATTTTATTAGAAAATTTCTGGAATATGATGCATCGATGGTGATCAGGGGAGTTAGTAGATTCATGCGAATTGGAGCAGTACTGATATTAGATCTTCGCTCAAAAGAAAAAAAAAAGGTTAATATTGGATACAATAAATCGGTATATGTTATTTTTCAATATGAAAGATTGTCATTATTTTGTTTTCTCTATGGCCGACTGGGACATGGTAAAAGTTTTTGCCAAGTTAGATTAATGTTGGGGAATGAACAGGTGGAGTTTGGGTGGGATTTGTCTCTAAGGGTCCCACCAAAAAGGGGTGGGCAATTGAAGAGTAAATGGCTATGAGAGGAGCATGATCTTGACGGGTGGTCTCAAATGGAGATAGATAGAGAAAAGAAAGAAAGGATGGTTGGAATGGATGTGACAAATCTTTGTGTGCAGAAAGGTGAATTTGAGCAATTAGGACAGTTTACAAGACAGAACCGAATGAGGAAGGATGACAGGACTTGTAGACTGTTGGAAATTTCGAAGGGGCAGGAGAATGGAATTGAGATGGAAGATACTCCGGTGGAGATTATTGATTAAAAAAAGAGGCAGAGAGTGGCGTTAGAAGCAGGATATTCTGGAGGAAACAGAGGAGTTATGGAGATGGGGTTGACCACAGATACATCGGCAGCCAATGATACATTGGCTGACCGGTCACAATAAAAATCCTTAGCTGGAATGTTCATGGTTTAGGGCAGCAACGAATGGTTAAACGTTTCAAAAATAAATTGAGACACATACAGCCCCAAATTTTGTTTCTAATGGAAAAAAAAGTTAGTTGTAAAAGGATGGGGAAAATAAGGCGACAATGTGGTTTTTTGAACGGTATAGATGTTGATGCAGTAGGAACAAGGGGAGGGTTATCACTAGGATGGTGGGAAGGGCACGATATAACACTAAAGAGCTTTTCAAATTCATACATAGACGTGGAGGTTGAAGATGAAAATGCGTTGGGAGTTTAGAGATTCACGAGTTTTTATGGGACACTAGTAGAACATGAAATGAGGGAGTCGTGGGAATTACTAAGGTGCTTATAGAATGAGAATACTAAACCTTGGTTGGTTGCTAGTGACTTTAATAAAATCCTTTTTTTTCATTCAAAAAACAAGGAGGTAGAGTTCGTGAGGAAAGACAAATGGTTATTTTTAGAGCAACGTTAGAAGATTGTGGCTTGTCAGATTTGGGGTTTTCTGGTCAGTGGTTTACATGGGAACGGGGCCGGCTTGCTAGCAACAGTATAAGGGAAAGGTTAGACAGAGGAGTTGTAAATGAAGAATGGTGGGAATGGTTTTTCGATTTTTCTGTAAGTCATTTACAACATAACTTCTCCGATTATTGCCCGATATTGGTCAACATTGATGGGGATGGCGGGATGTAGGGTAGGAGACGACAATAGGGATTTCGGTTTAACGCAGATTGGATTTTAATTCCAGGTTTTGAGGAGAAGATCAGGCATACATGGAACTCAAACACTCAGGATGTGTTGGTGAAATTGAAGGAGCTGGGGTTGCGTGTGAATGATTGGGTCCAAAAAGAGAAAAAACTAAGGACTAGGCGAATAGAAGAACTGAACGACAGAATGGTTGAGTTGGGGAAGAGTGAGGTATGTGATGAGGTTTTGGGGGAATTGACTGATATAAAACTTCAATTGAATTTCGAAGCCGACAAGGAAGAGATGTTTTGGGAACAAAGAGCGAGAATTAATTGGCTTCGGATGGAAGATAGGAATACCGACATTTTTTTCACAAAAGCGCATCTGCCCGTAGAAAGAAGAATATGGTAAAATGACTTGAAAACGCTGATGGAAATTTGGTTTTCAACTATGTAGGGATGGCTAAAATTGCTGCAGTTTATTTTAAAAAGCTATTTATTTCTAAAGATACTGGCGAGTGCGATAGATTGTTTTTATCTTTTTCACCATGTATTTCAGAGGAATCTAATAATGAGCTGGTGGTGGAATTCAAAGCAGAAGAGATTATTATGGAAGTAAAGTCTATAGCTCCTCTGAAGGTTTCTGGTGAAGATGGGTTTCTTGTAATCTTTTATCAATGATATTGGCACATCATTGGGGAAGAGGTAACTAAATATTGCTTGGATGTTCGCCGGCGGAATATGGAGGAGATTAATAAAACATGTATAGTACTTATTCCTAAGGTCAATTCACCGAAAGCAATGAGCCAATTTAGACCCATAAGTTTTTGTAACGTGTTGTATAAAATTATATCCAAAGTTATTGTCAACCGATTCCGCAAGGTTATGTGTTACTATATTGAAGATAATCAAGGTGCGTTCATAACAGGGAGGCAAATTACAGATAATATCTTCGTGGCGTATGAAATTCTCCATTCATTTAAGAAGAGAAGAGGATCGTCGAAAAAGGGTTTTGCGTTAAAACTTGATATGAGCAAAGCCTATGATCGTATAGAATGGGGTTTCTTAGAGAATATGATGCGTAGGCTAGGCTTTTGTGAAGAATGGATCACGTTTATTATGAAGTGTGTTTCTAGCGTCAAGTATTCAGTTGTGCTCAATGGAATTATTGGGGAGGAGTTTATGCCTCAAAGAGGTCTTAGACAGTGAGATCCTCTAAGCCCGTATTTATTCCTGATTTGTGCGGAAGGCTTTTCACGTCTAATCGTGTTGGCTAAGAGGGAAGACAGGCTCATTGGGACTAAAATAGGAAGGAGTAATGTTTCAGCTTCCCACTTATTCTTTGTGGATGACAGTATACTTTTTAGGGATGCGTCGGTTGAAAGAGCAAATAATATGAAGAGTGTGATCAATGAATATAAGAAGGTATCTGGTCAATTGGTGAATTTTGATAAGTCTTTGATTTATTTCAGCAGTAATGTGGGTCCGGAGACACAGATACAGGTGGGAGGAATCTTAGGAATAAGGATATCGAATAATCCGGAAAAATATCTGGGGTTGCCAACAATGGTTGGACAACAGAAAAAACATGCGTTTGTGCACATCAAAGAGCGATTTTTGAAATTATTGAACAATTGGAGTTTGAGATTTTTATTAACAGGGGGAAAAGAGGTATTTTTAAAATCCATTTTACAAGCAATTCTGATTTATGCAATGCAATGTTTTAAACTTTCAGCCTCGTTTTGTCTGGAGTTAGAGAGCATTATGAGCAAATTCTGGTGGCAGAATTCCAAAACCAATAAAGTTATACATTGGTGCAAGTGGGTGATTTATGTATCCCCAAAGCAAATGGTGGTTTAGGTTTTAGGGATCTAGAAAAATTTAATTTGGCCATGTTAGCGAAGCAGGGTTGGAAAATCATTACGCAGCCTCACTGTTTATTTGCGCGCGTCATGAAAGAAAAATATTTTCCAATGGGTGATTTTTTGAGTGCTGGGTTAGGTTCTTACCCTTTGTTTACCTGGCAAAGTATACAAATTCTTGAGGACGGTATGGGGTGGCGAGTAGGAAACGGGGAGTCAATCAACATTTGGAGCGACAGTTGGGTGCCAATTCCTAGGAGTGGCAGAGTGCAATGTCAAAACATTGATATTTGATACACTACTGTTTCGGATTTAATTGATAAGGATACCATTACCTGGAAGCAGGACACAATCAGATCATTATTTGGCGAGGAGCAACTGAAGAGCATCCTATCAATCCCTTTGGTGAGTAGCAGATCGCATGATCAGCTTATTTGGAGAAGAGATAATATAGGGGAATATACAGTTAAAAGTGGTTACAAGTGGATTAATGCTACAGGGAATTCTAGATTATACATTGACAGGCCTACTTCTTTTTATACAAAGCCATGGGGACTCAAGATACCGAGCAAAATTTGTATCCTTATGTGGAGAATTGCTAATGAATTTATACCCACTTTGTTCAATTTACGAATTCGAAAATTGGTAAATAATGCAATATGCCTGGTGTGTCAGTTGGAGGAGGAAACGATGAGCCATTTGTTTCGAGATTGCCCCTTGACGCAGCAGGTCTTGCGAAGGATTGGTGTGGTAGATACAAAATGTAAATACAGAACCCAATTGGAAAAAATGGTTAGAACAAGTAGTTGAAAGTCAAGATGCAGAAATGAATACGCTTAGATCAATCGCCTACTGGGCTATCTGGTTTAATCGCAACAAGATCTATCACAAAGGTTTCAGAGAATCAGTTCATGGAATAATAGCTTTTATCAGGGCTTATTATGCAGAAATTAATTCTATGGGACAGGCTTCCAGACATGCAAATGAAGTGGAGAAAGATATATGGACACCCCCAAAAGATGATACTATTAAAATTAATTTTGATACGTCCTTTAATCAGCACACGGGGAGATCAGTATCAGGAATTTTAGTGCGAAATAAAGATGGGTTAATCATGGCTGCATGTACCTTCCCATGGGAGAATGTTCCAGACCCAGTTATGGCGGAGGCAAGAGCGTGTCTACAAGCAGTCACTATGGCAGAGGAAATGGGCTTCCAAGACGTTGTGGTGGAAGGAGACGCGTTGACTGTCATACGCAAACTTAAATCCTCTGATGATGACCTATCGAACATAAGAAGTTTAATTCGAGAAATAAAAGGGAGAGCATGTAGATTCAAAAGTCTGAGCCTCGAATATATACTCAGGGAGGCTAACCACGCGACTCATGGAATGGCACGAGTAGGAAGACAATACGAAAGTCCCTAATACTAGATTAAGGAGGCGCCGATTGCGGTGGTTGAACTGATAGATCGCGAGAGAAGACGAGATGTTAACGACCAGTGAATGGTAAAACAGAGTCCGGACGGGTTGGCAAGGGATTGGTCCAAAGAGCTTGAGTTGTTAACAGAGACGGAGATTCATAGATTGATTTTAAAAGAAGGCTGTTCTCTCATTTGGCTGATAAAAGAGGGATTTTTCAAGCAAAAGTGAGAAAGGGGCTCAGGCCTGCATTTTTTTTAATTTTCTGTCGGTTCATTTCGTACTGTTGATTTAATGGTTTTTTCTTTCTTCTGGCTAGTCTTTAAATGTACCGTTTAGGTAATCAATGTTTTGTTTACAGCTATTAGTTTCTGGTTACTAGGCCTGTAACCGTTGAATTTTCTCACAGCAATAAAGTATCAGCTATTTGCTATTTTCAAAAAACAAAGTATAAAGAATTTTTTTAATGTATTTTTAATTTGTTAGGAAATATTAATTTTAATTTTTTTAGTGTATTTGATGTATTATTTTTTAAAAATTTGTTTTTATATAAAAAATAAAAAAATAATATATGTGGGCTGGGCTAGGTCCGTTTAGCATTTTTATCTGGGTTGAATTTGAAAAAAAAAATTTGGACTCATTTTTCGAGTTAAATTGAACTTAAAAAACAAACTTAAAATTTTACATCAGCTCAGCCCTTAATCAAATCTAGTCTTGAATAATTATAACATAGCTACCTTCTGTATTATCGGTTAAAGTTGAGAATCATTAGTCTAAATTTGAATATTCATAAAAGATTAGATTACATAGGAATATTAATTCTTAAGTATCAATTTTCCATTTCATTTATACATAAGCAATTAGGATGTTTAAAGTTATTTTGCTTTTTTCGGGTTGGATATCAATATTTTTTACTTTAATAAAATTTTAATTTTATCATTAAATTAAAACTTTATTATTTTAATATCGATATTTAAATACATTGCTTATTTATTTTTTTTATTTATTTTAAAAAATTCAAATATTTAACACTATCAATTACATTGTGAATGGTGGTGCATGCAGTTTAGTTAGCTAGCTTAGGTACAAAATGGCATTGCCAACAACTAAAGAAGTAAGATTAAGATAATGGTGATTCATGTTGGGCCCAAATTCTAACAAGGCTTGAGCCATCAAGTCCTGACTGACCCAAGGTAACATCAAGCCATCAAGTCTGGACTTAGGGTCTATTTGCCCACCAAGCGGAGACCCTCCTCGGAAATATCACCCAACTTTTATAGAGATAGGATAAAAACATATAAGGTAAGCTATTCAATTGTGTCACCCAAGGCATTTTTATTTTAGTCATCCAAAGTTAAATCTTTAACAACAGGTGATTGTATTTAGGCCTTTTAAATTTTTTAAAATTTTAAATTATTAAAGGTAAAATTACACTTTGACCTCTTTAAAAATGATAAAATTTTGATTTAACCATTTAAAAGTTATAAAGATATATGCTATTAAAATAGTGAAATTATATTTTTAATATCGTAAAAATTACAATTTAATTTTGCCCCCTAAAATTTTTTTTTGACTTCACCCTGCATCCCAAATCATATTTATACTTTTATTTTGGTCACCCAACTTTTAGAGATTTAGTACTTGGGTGATTAAAATGAAAGTGTCCTAAAATATGGGCAACAAAATTGCAAGGATTTTATTTTGAGTGACCAAAATGAAAATACCCTAAAAATTAAGTGCTCAATTGGATAGTTTACCCAAATATAAATTGTTATAAAGTTAAAATTAAAAAATTATGTTAAAAAAAATTGAATTTGTTGATGCAAGGTTTGGTTGGTGATGAAGTTGATCGGTTCACCCTATTTAAAATAAGGTAGAGAGCCCCCGATTTTGATTATTGAAATATGTAGGAAGTGAGTTCCCTCACAGGGAGGAGGAAGTGCAGAGAAAACCCCTATTCTGTTTCTTAATTTAAGTGCAGTATAGTATGCGAGGTGTGACCTATGGACCTCTTGACGAGATCTGATGCTTTTTGTATATGTATAACAAATTTAAATCACCCACTTTCAAAATAGGTTAAATACACAATTTCCCCATTTTATCTCGGGACCAAAACCCCTACTAGTCACTTTTTGCTCGTCCCTACTTATATTCACCGGGAATGTCAGGCACCTCAGCCCTCGGCAATTACATGGAGACGTGGAGTCTCTACAACAAGGCAACAAGCCTTAGTCAATCACATCTTAATACAAGTGTTGAGGATCCCTCGTAACAAGGATAACTTAGGCCATATTATCGACCTTTGCCTGACAAGAACCCCCCCCCCCAAAAAAAAAAGAGAGTATAAATAGTCATTTTTTTTCACAATCTTTAAAATAGAACCGAGACACGTATTGTTACTCTGTTCAACTCCATCTTCAATCCCGAACATCTCCTATACCAATTCCGACCAGACCCGTATTTTTGTTTCACTCAATGTTTCTGCTGTTGATTAACTAGGAATTATTGGGTTCAGCCTGTTGTGTTAGATTCAGGCCTGGACTGAATGAAATGTATACCCATTACCCATTAACATCCACATATATGCCACTTAGATCGACCCAACCTAAGTTCTCAAAATCGACTGAACTTTGATATAAAATTTATACATGTGTTTCAGAAAGAAACAAAAATAGTGTTCATGACGTTATTGATGACATCTAAGCTAACTCAAGATGCTACCTACTTTGGACAATGATTGTGTATGACCTTAGGACATTATTTTATACAAATTTAACAAAAATTCAAGAGGCTGCAATTTATTATTTTATAATCTCAATTTATAACTTATAATATTCTGGTTTTCAATCAATTTCTTTTCCTTTTATTTTATTTTTAAAATTCTAACAAACTCATATAAAAATATATTATATATAAAATAAAGTAATAAAATGATTGATACAGGTAGACCTGCCGGCAAAATCAAATTGATCATTTCAAAGACTAAAGTTCAAAGGACTGAAAATCTTGAATGGGTCATTATATTTGTGTCATAATCTTACTCATCCATGTTGGTTATATGCAATATTGGAAAACCACAAATTTATAATAAATATATATGTGTGTAGTCTCCAAAAGTATGATGTCTCCTTTTCATTGTCTTAAAGCCCCTCCTCCTCCATAATTTTCTTTTCTTCCACCTTTACTCATTTGAAGAACAATGTAGATGACTTTTAGTGTATAGAAGAAGATAATGTTTTTTTTTTATTGATGAGGGATAGTTCGATTATTGAATATGTCTGATTAATATATCAATAGCTACCGATTAAGATTTATTAAATAATAATTTTATTTAAATTTATATATGTTAATGTACTGGATCAATAGATGTAGAGATAAATAGTTCAAAAAGGTGATCTAGATAGTTCCTATCAAATAGAGCATTTTAAGGTTATTTAAATCATGAGTTTTCGAGTCCGATTATATAACAACATACATAAAAAAAGAGAGTAATATATATGATGGGTCACAATCTTGAGAAAGAAATTGGGAAAAGGTTTCTACCTAAACTCTAATTGCATGCCCCTTTTGTGGGGCTCTTATGAATTTTCAGGATGTGTTGGCAAGCAGAAATTTGAGGAAAAAGACATGTTTTTATGCTCTAGTTTAGTCTTCAACTTTTTTGGACCCCCATATAATCATATATTATCTGTTTGCTTATTCTACTCCATTGGGAAATTTAAACCATGTTCACATTTTTCCACATATATATTTTAATGATTTCAATTACAAGTGTGGGACAAATGTTTTATCCATAACTAGCTTAACAACAAAAGGATTTGGAATATTGAATGCAGACAGCCAAATCCAAATCCAATTTATTTTCATTGGAACAAAACAAGAAAGGGTACCAAAAAGGATAAAAGTCATTTTGAATTTGTTATTTTATTTCAATTTGTTTTTCCACATTAGTTTCATAATTTAGTAATTTTTTTAATTTTAATTTACGTGATGACATTAAACTTTGATATTGTGCCATACCATTACTTAAAAAATTTAGGTGATGATAAAGTAAAGTCTTAAAATGTCACGTCCTCATATGGGCTAAAATTAAGCAAAATTATTAAATTTCAAGACTAACACAGGGAAAAAAAGTTCATAGGCTAAGTTGAAAAAAAGATATCAAGTTCAATGTCTAAATGTCACCTTTATCTATATAAAAAATAGTAGTAATAAGAATTTTTTGCAAGTTTTTTTTATATATTTTATTATTTTTAAGTTACAATTTATAATTATATCAAGGGATAATATAATTTTTAGCCTCTAAACTTGGCAACTAGGTTTACTTTGGTACATGTATTTTTTTTATCTACTTTGGTACTTGAACTTAGCAACTCGGTTCATTTTAGTCCCTCAACTTGACAAATATGAAAGTTTAATGGTGTGACACTTTGAGATTCTGCCACATCATCACTTGAAAATTAAAAAAAAATATATATATAAATTTTCAGTGATGATGTTGTACATCTTAGAGTGTCACATACATTGTTCTAATAATCAACCCAATGGTTGAACTGGTCAGACAATTGATTCTCGATTCAATCGGTTTGATTGATGTAATTGTTAGATCAACAATAATTAAACAAATAATTAAAAAAAAATTTATTAAACCGCTTCAACCTATTCAACTACTATTTTTTCCTAGTTTTTTTTGTTTTTATTGGTTTCGAACAGTTTCCAATTCACTCGATTCGACTCCTTTATTTGGACTAGTGTACCAGTAAGTTATTGGCCCAACCAGTCTGATCAACCAATCTAGTCATTTCTAAAAATACTATTCACAAATCCAAAACCAAAATGAATTAAATTATAAGTTCAAATAGGAAAGTGAGAAAAAAAAATGTTATCCCTCAAATCGATTTATACTAATCATCATAAGCATTAAACAAATAATCAATTTAACAAATTGATTCACCTTATTTAATTTGAATTAAATATAGGAACATGAAAGCTCAAAAATCCTGATCTCTCTTTTCCATTAAATCGTCATGTTGCCATCACTAGGTAAGTCATCTTAAAATTGAAGGACCCAACCTTTTCTTGAAACCCATTCCCATCAAATGACAAAAGCATTGAGAAAACCGATGAAATGTTGAGTTACCATTGGTTCATTCAAGGGAAAAAACACTTGGACACTTCAAATCATTATGTATCACATAATGAAAAATGAAAGTGATAGAACAGAATAACATTATGGGTATTGAAGTTAGAATGAACCAATAAGCATTCATTGTAGCGTTGATTCAATTGATTCATAATTAGAAAATGGGCAGCAAGATACCTCAAAAGAAAAAAGAAAAGAAAAGAAACAATATAAAGAAAGTGGAGGCAGAAAAAGGGGGCCCCAAATTCCACTAAAATTAGGCAATGCGCGTGGGGCGACCGACCTTTGATTCAGGGACCGCCCCAATGAACCTGAATAACAAGACGACGGAGACGAAGCCAATTTACAAAGACACCATAGCATGCCTTCAAATGTTCATGGTCCTCACTATATCTGCCCTAATCCGTAGGACAATTGAAAAAGATTATACCCAAAACAAATTTGGCTGCCAATTTAGCCTTTTCTATTAAAATACTTGCCAACTTCTTTTCTAAATAAAGTACACATATCTCTTCTTCTCATGCTTTTTCTTATTTTGTCTTCCAATCTATTCACCCTTCCACTACTCTTATTTTATTTTATATATTTTAGCATTAATATTTGATGCGCTATACTTAAATTATAGTAAAGTTTTTGATTCAAGTTTACTTAAAAGATTTAAGTAGTAATAAATGAATAATATGGTTATTTAAGATTAGATTAAGTTTTGACCCGTAACGATAAATTTAATTTTTAAAATTTTTTGATAATGTATCATTTTCTGATTCATTAACAATGCATAAAATTATACACTATTAGTACATTAAATATAAATTATACTCCTTTTTATACATGCATTTTTAATGATAAATTATCTTAGATTGGCATATGCTCTTAGGGTATATATAAAATTAAAAGTATAAAGATTTTAAAGGGGGTATGTGATAGTTTTTTTTTTAAATTACTTATAAAATTTAAAAAGAAACCCTAATTTTTTTTTCCTTTCTTCATTTGCAAATTTCTATATATGACCAATACATATGAAAGAAAATAATTTTAGAAGAACCTCATACATAATGAGGTATGAAGTTATTAAATTAATATATCCTTCTAGCTATGCCTATTTAGGTAGTTATGTAAGAGTAATGACATTAAGTCCAAGCTAAGGCTATATTGTCATGCCTATAAAGTATACCCTAAATGCAATATCATCATCTTGATGATATCCTCTAACATTAAGATAAGATTCTTGCATGAAGGCCCTCGCAATTTACATTTTTTTCCCTATCTCAATCATCTTTATATCTATTATATTGACTTGATTGTAGTGCATATTAAATATTTTTCTCCTGCAATTTTTTTAAGGAGTTTATAAATGTAAACAATACATTCAATCAATTAGAACAAAAATAAATTTAATACAAATTACAACAGTCTGAAAACTCGAAATATTTTTGAAACTAGACTAGAATAAATCTGGATATAACTTACAATTAACTGTAATATGATCACTAATTTTAGTCTAATCAAAAAAATATAAGGGTAAACTACACCAATAGCACTAAACTATTACTAACTTTACATTTTGGTCACTCAACTTCAAAAAGTTATAAAATGGTCGTTGACCTATTTGAAAGTTTTCATTTAAGTTAATGGGTTGTTAATTTTTTTTTTTAAGTTTGACTAGTAAGTTTCAAGCAATGATTCAAAAATCGGTACAATGGATTAGTATTCATTGATTAGTAGAAGAATATACTTTAGATCCAAATTGATTTTATTGCCAGATTCAGAGATCAAAGAAGGGAATTATTCAGATTTTGGTTCACAGTTTCGTGACTTTTAAAGTTGTTGAAGACAAAGGGAATAAGAGTTTTCGATTAGTGCAGACAATGTGAATAGAAATACATCAATGATTCTATCAGCTTAATGACTTAAATGAAATCTTTCAAATAATTTAATAACAATTTTATAACTTTTTAAAGTTAAGTGACCAAAACATAAACTTATTAATAATTTAATGACCTTCGGTATAATTTACTCTAAATAGAAATTTGTGGTTAGAATGATGTAACTTTTAAAGTACCTAGCGATTGAATTTTAATGAAAAATTGAAGTGTGATTATGCCTAGAGCTAACGACTTGATGAAAAAGATCATGTCACGATTAAGATCCACTAACCAATCTAGTCTTTGCTAATTCAAATGTAAGTCTCACTCCCTTTTTTTTTCTTTAATTGATTCTCTACCTTTCTTAACTCCTCCAATAATGTGTTTTTTACTTCATCAACTTTAATAAATCCTAGACTATGAATAATATATATTGTTAAGCATGATGTCATGCAAATGTTGGTCTGCAAAGTTTAATTTAAAAAAAAAAACCAAATCTGCAATATGATTTGAGAACTCAGGCTAATTTTTAAAAATGTTAGATTAATTTTTAAGTTTTAAAGTTTGGAAATTTGTTTAAGCAATGGTAAAAATTTTTATTTTTTTCATGAAAAAGAATGATAAAATTTTTATTCTTTTTAAATAATGTTCTTTTACTTGAGAAAATCGGATTCATATTTTTGAATATGGGTGGTTAATAGAGTTGATAATGAGTTGGATTGAGGTAAAATTTTAGGTTTGGATTTGACTCAGCTTGGCTCGAAAAATGAGTTTAAAATTTTGTTTAAGTTCAATCCAAATAAAAATGATAAAACTCAAGTCTGGTCTGATCCTCCCGTATTAAATTTTTTATATTATTTTTTATATAAAAATAAATTTAAAAAATGTAATAAATCAAATACACTGAAAATACTAAAATAAATATTTCCCAACAAATTAAAAATATCTTTATACTTAAAATAACATTAAGATAAGTACAACTTAACAAACAAATGCCTCTAAAATAGTAGGAAAATTAACAATAAAACAAAAGTTATACAATATCCAAACAACAACAATTAATTAGTAGCATTATAATAGCGAAATGTCAGGAAAACAGTGGCAAACCATCAACAAGTTTTTTTTAAATTCAGGTTGGGCCGAGCCTGGGCCAAAAAACTTACCAAGGCTTGAATTGTTTAGAAAATGAGCATTTTTTTTGTCTAAACCTATTTTTCGAACCTATATTTTTATCTAAATCCCCTAGTTTTTTTGGGTAAGCTTTAGGCCGAAAAATACCCTAATCAGGTCTAGTTATGAACCTATTAATTAAAAAGATTGTGCATTTTTGAAAAAAGAAAATTGAAGGGTTTTTATTTTTTTTAAAAACTTAATTTTTAGTATTTATATATAAAATAAGAAAAAATAAAATATTCTAAAACAATTCTTTCAATTTAAGATTATTATATTTAACTATCTAATTAAGGAGAACTTAAAAGAGATCTCACTAATAAAAAAAATATCTTGTTATTTAGTGGCAGAGTTATGAAATTATTTTTGGAGGCCAAAATTAAATTGTATGCTTTTATGATTGTCAAAATGTAAGTTCACTATTTTAATATTTATATTTTTATAATTTTTAAATGATTAAATTAAATTTTTCATTTTTGAAGGTCAAAATGCATTTTTTTATTATTAATTTAAAATTTTTTAAATTATAAAAGGTCTAAATAAAAAATATTTCATTTTAAATATAAGGGTTTAAGATTTAGAGTACTTAAATATAAGAATATATAAATTTAAGGATACTTAAATATATTTAATTAAAGAAGTTGCAAATAATTTTAAATATTTTATAAAAGAAAACGACAAATGAATGTAAGTCGAGATGAAATCATTTGACTGAGTCGGTTTTATCGTAACAAGAAAGATTGGATTTCTTATCCTATGACAGTATCTACTCAAATCACACATTACTTTAGATTGATGTGAAGCTGACATCTGTATTTTTACTCTCGAAATGGTGTCTCCATGGGCCTCCGTGTCCGATGCTCCACGCGTTTTTCCACGAGTGGAATATTTTTAGAATCCGCACTATGACTTGCCCTTTCCACTTAACACCTGTCACCAAAGTCAACTCCACCTAATCATTGTCATCTTCCGACATTTGTGGTTGGTAGCTCCACGCGCCTCTACTACGCGCCACACTCTTGGCTTCACAAATAAATTTGGCTTCTTTTTTTTCCCTCTTATGAGAAAATCGACACCCATGATTTCTATGCATTTATTTTATGAAATTCCCTAATAAATGCTTGACAAGTATTTTTTTTTTCCATTCAGTGCTCTACAATTTACTTATTTGTTTTAAGAATTTTTTTTTTCAAAAGTTAGATTTATATTATATATGCGATACACATGATGGAATGGAGACTCACATAACATAATTATATATGATGAGACTCAAATTTAAATACTAAAAAACATAAGACCCATACATTAGTCGCCTTATACCTTGATGGAGGAAAATGGGGGTATTTATAGTAGAGGTTTAGCTATCAATCATCCCCAACTCTCTATTATTGTTAAAGAGAGGTCTTGACTTAGTAGATAGCTTAGGAAATAAAGTAGCTTTTTGATTAATGGTAGGTTTGGGTGCGTTTAGCTTACTTTTTATCTCATGCTACAGTATCGCTACAGTATCTAATCTCACTGCTATTTTTACACTAAACGCAGGTAAATGCACCGCCCATCCAAACTCACCCTAAGCGACAATTACACTTGATGAGTCTGGTGATCAAATGGTGATTGGACTTAAATAGATTTGATGGAGTTCCTCGTTCGCCTATATAAGTGGGGGACATGACCATTTGATTTGGCAACGTCGGAGAGATGAAGCTCCATATGTAGAGCATGCCAAAAGCCAACAAAGGTTGTCTTAGACAAAGTCACTTTGTAACACCCCCACGCCCGAAACCGTCACCGGAGTCAAGCTTGAGGTGTTACTAAACTTATCTTACCTTTTAAACAACTCTAAACCACTTATTTTAATTTTTGAAATAAACTATTTTTCTGCATCATGGTTGCTTAAAAATTCATTTCTCGAGTTTCAAAACTCGAAATTAAGATCCGTCAATTTTTCCTGAAACTAGACTCATATATATATCTACTAATTTTTTTCTAGAATTTTTGACTCGGCCAATTAGTACAGTTTATTAGTTAAAGTTACTCCTGTTTCAGAATTCGACTGCACTGGCCTCTACTTACTACGAACCACTTTTCTCTCTGTACAAAATTCATATGACTATACCGTTTGTTTCTATTAAAACTAGATTCAATAAGGATTCTAGCCATATAAAGTACACCACTAATTATTTTTGTAAAATTTATGGTGAATTTCTAAAGTTGGAACAGGGGATCTAGAAATCGCTCTGGCCCTATTTCACTAAAACTCAGATATCTTATAAAATACAAAACCTTTACCTGTTTGCTTATTCCATAAGAAAATAGACATAATAAGCTTTAATTTCATATATTATTCATATTCAAACTATGTTTCTACAATTTTTAGTGATTTTTCAAAGTTATATCATTTCTGTTACTTGAATCTGTTTTTAGGTTACTTTCACATTTTTCATAATTTTCATGTGATAATCACCATTCAATCATAAATATTAATAAACATGTATATCATCGGCCATTTTATTAGCTAATCACTAGCAAGTATTTACACATCATTTATTGTTCATATTATACCAAAAGTAGCTAAGTTTCTATACATGCCATACCCAAAACAAAACGTCTAATTATACCGAGTTATTTCTTTGCTAGTGTGATCGGCCTCCGACGTTTCCTTCGATCCCCGAGTGGCTAGATAAGTACTATAAGATAAAAAAAATAAAGAGATTAAGCACTAGGCTTAGTAAGCTTACAAGCAAATAAATCACAACATTCAACATAATGGATAATTATGCATAATATCATCTAACATCATAAATTTCTTTACTTCTCAATTTCTATCTTCTTCTTTATTCCCTTACCTTCTTTCTTACCTGACCTTTCCTTTTTCATAAATATAATCTACTTTTCATTTGCTGTTAATTCACTGTAATTTAACTCGTACCCTGACCCGTTGAACCACTCGGAATACTAAGGATACTAGGGTCATTCCTGTCTTTCAATATCCTGCCAATGCCATGTCTTTGACATGGACTTACATGAATTATTCCTATCTCCAATGCCACATATAATATGGACTTACATGGCTCAATCTTGTCTCCAAAGCCATATTTCTAATATGGACTTACATGGCTCATTTCTGTTCTGTCCTGTCAACCCTAATATCCTAACATTCCTAGGGTTCAACCGGGGCTTTCTAACACTTTTCTTCTGTCACTTCACCTTAAATTCGACTTTAAATGTTTTCATAACATAAATATATAAATGTTGGAAATTGACAATAATAATGTAAAATAAAAGAATATTGCATTTATTTACTGTAACTTACCTTGATACAAAATGTGACTAAACTTTACAATTTAGTCCTTTACTTTTTCTTTTCCCCGATCTACTCCCGAATTTCGTTCTTCTTGATTATGAAGCTTGAAAGTTGAAGAAACCCCAGCTATGGAGGAGAGCAAAAATCGGCAGAAACTAATTGAGAAGATGATCATTTTTGTGTTATTTTTCCCTTTTTAATTCATTTAATATCCAAATGACCAAATTGCCCCTCCTTACTAAACTTTCAAAAATTCCTTTCATGTCCTAATTTTTGTCCATGAACTTAAAATTGGTCAAATTGTTATTTAAACCCTCCTAATTAATATTCCAAAGCAATTTCATACTAAAAACTTCTAGAATGCAAGTTTTGCAAATTATTCGATTTAGTCCCTAACCTCAACTTAAGCACTTTATGCATAGAATTTCATCACGAAATTTTCACACAATCATGCAATCATACCATGAACCTCAAAATAATAATAAAATAAATTTTTCTACCTCGGATTTGTGATTTCACAACCACTGTTCCGTTTAGGCCCTATTTCAGGATGTTACACACTTAATTTGGTGAGATATCAATATAAGGTGAGCTAGTTTTAGGCGTGATGTTGAGAGCTACTCATACATGTAACATATATAAATAATAAGGTCAAAACATGCTATTAGTCCTTGTACTTATATAGAATATAAGATTTAGTCCCTGTACTAAGTTAAAAAAATTCCATCCTTTTATTTTTTTTAATTTAAAAAATTTAGTCCAATCATGGTATTTTTGTTAAATTTTTTTAGTTAAATATTTATTTTCTGTCAATCATGTGCTATGAGTGCAACTTAATCAATATTCCAACTTGGAAATACATCCAAGCCCCCTTGGAGTTTCAAAAAGTTGAGTTACCACCATATTACAGACATATATTTTAACTAGATTATCAACCTTTTTGTTATAACATCCAGATATGTGCTAAATCAACCAGTGCACCATTTTAACCAATAGTATTTTAGTTCTTCTAATTAAAGTAGAATTTGATACCTTTGTAGCACTCTCCTGTAAAACTTGTACTACTTCTTCATTGTCTGATAAAATAAACACTCTGTCAAATCTTCTATTAATAGTAATCTTCAAGCCTACCTACAATTCAATATCTAAAATTGAACAAATATCTACAAACCGGCTATACTCAAGAATCCTGAAACCAAAATTTAGTGATTTTGGAATTATTTTTAGATTATAGAATCCATCACTAATTAAGTTTAAGCACATACGCGGGTTTTTAGCTGTTTAGCTAATTTGACCGAAGTAGTATATTTATATATATTTAAATAAAAGGGGCATTGGTTGAGATTAATGAACATCGAAATGACAAGTTTTCTGTGTGGTTTTGACTTTCGAGTTTTAATGTTTCCGACATTGACGTGGGAGCTTTTCAAGAACGCCACTTTTCACATCATTATAAGAAAGTGGGTAAATTCATTAGGTTAAAGCCTATTTGACTGTTTAATTTTCTTTTTACTATTAAAGTTTATATTACAAGTTGGAATCCTATATTTTGCTCTCTTTTTTTTACAAAAATAATATTAAAAAACAATTAATTATAAAAATAGGTATTTTTTATAATAACTTTGAGTATTGTCTGACACATTGATAGCACTGATAAACTTTAATAAAAAATCTAACACGAAAATAAAAGCTGAAAAATTGAAAAAATATTTTTTTTGTGGTACCACCTGATACATTAACGACATTGATAAATGAAAAAAAAGGGTTTGATTGAAAAAAGCAAAGTTAAAAAAGTAAAAAAAAAACTATTCAAAAATTTGGTTTGAAGTTCCAATACCATACAATAATCTTTTCTCTACATTTAATGCCTTAATACATTTTCCTTACATTTAATGTCTTAATGCATTTTCCCTACATTTAATATCTAAAACCATAGTTTTTTTTAAAAATTTAATCAAGGGGTGCAGCCTAATACATTGGCGCACCATTTTTAAAAAAAATATTTTTTAACTTTTTTAGTTTCTTTTTCCTGTAAGACTTTTTTAAAAAAGTTCATCGATACCACCAATATATCAGCGACACCTGAAATTATTGTAGAAAACAATTTATTTTTGTAATTAATTTATCCTCATCTTATTTTTATAATTAATTTATTTTTTAATATTATTTTTATTAAAAAAACCCTATATTTTAATACCAACACAAAGTTTTAACGATTTGTTTTACAGCAAATTAATTTTTTATAAAAAATAATTTAAATGCAAAATTTTTAACTATTACTCCAAATAAATCTAGTTAATAACTTTTATTTATTTATTTATCTTCACGTAGTTTTGAAATAAAAAAAATCGACATTTTTCTAATTTTCAACCTTATATGTTCTTATTTTATTAATTTACATGAATTTAAATAAATGGAATGAATGTACTTGTATATTATATTATATTCAACCAACATCCACCGATCTCTTTGACATGTAGAAGTGGCATCAAACAAAAGCAAGTTGACGTCTATCTGTTTAAACAGTCAAACTTGTTTGGCAAAAAGGAAAACCACAAAAGAAAAAAGGACCACTTTTTTGTGTGTGTGATTCTAAAAGCTTAACTAATTTCTGAAAAAATAATATATTTTATTTGAAAAAAAAGTAACCATTTAATAGATAAATGAGGTTTCTCACTCAACTCAAAATTTTTAATCAATAATATCTGTATCGGTTGAGTCTTAACTCAATTGATATGTATATTATTGTTAATGCAGAAGAATATAGATTTGAATGCACTAAAATGTAGTATCCTCATTGTTAAAAAAAAAGAGTGGATAATAGATGTGGAAAACTATGTAGTCTAATTACTTCAATTCAATAATTTTTATATATAGAGCTAATTCAATTATTCAATTTTAACTTCTCAACCAAACCCAATTTTTATTCCAACCTAATTTGTAATTAAAGATGAACCATCTAGCTTAAAATATAAGTAAAATGTCTATTTGCATGTAATTATATATATTCACCAAACGACTTATATAATATATATCAACTTGGATGCATATGAAGAAGTCAATAGGTATAATTTTGGTTTCCATCCTTCTACTTTTAAAAAATTGAGAAGTTACTCCCTTTACTTTATTTTTTTAAAATTTAGTTCTCATATTATATGGAAAAACAAAAGTTAGTCCAATTAGGTAGTACTGTTAAACTTTCTCGTTGAATTACTAGCTTAAAAATAAACAATTCAACAATTTATACGCAAGAAATTAACTAAAAGAAAAAAATAGTTCTACATATATGCAACAAATAGCAAAAATCAATAGTTCAATTTCATGATTTAGTGACAAATAGACCAAAGCTTGATAGCCCCACAAGACCAAATTCTGATAAATTAAAGTAATGAGTCTAACTTTCTCCATTTTCTTAAAATTGAAGGATACTTTTCTATAATTAATCATCAAGTTACTAAATATCAAGTTCTTAGAGTTTGTGTGACCCGAATTTTTAATAAATAAATACAATAGCAAAATGAGGAGATCCATGGAGATTATGCCGCACAAGTAGAATCCGTATAAAACTACACTTCTTCTATTTGACATTGATTAGAATATGATTTTTCAACTCTTAAATAGATGTAGTCTAAAATCCTGTTCTATCATTCGTTTTTTAATATTAATGAATTTCTTTTTCTTTGCATTTAGTTTTTTCCCAAAAGGATTTTCACGTAAAAACTACATGTTGTTATTTTTTATATTTTTACAATCAATCTATTGCCATTATTAACATTTATTATAACACAAGTTACAAATCGTTATATAATTATGTTAAGCAGATAAGTGCAGTTAATCTCCCAGTATGATTTTAATTTATTTTAGCGTTGGTTGGATAGAATTTTATTTTCCCTTTTCGCACAACTTGGATAGTATTTAAATCAATTACAGCTTGATATATATTTTATTGTGAAAATACTTGATAAGTCCCTGTATTATAAACATATTATGAAATTAGTTTTTATATTAAAAAGATCAATATAGTCCATATATTATTAAAAAAATAAATTTAAATTAAATTTTGATAGAGTTAATATTTAATGTTTACTCTGTAATTAAAAATTTTCAAGTTTTATAATTTTATAATTGAAATCTTTTTTTTTAAATCGAACCATAAATGATAAAAAGATAAATTTTATGTAATTTTTAAAAAGTTGGTAAGAAATTTGTTGAACTTTTGGGAATACAACATAAAAAAAAGGTATATAATTAAACAAAGAAGAATAGGAAAAAACATGGTGGTAGATTTAGTGAAATAGTAAAAAGATTATATAGGTAGTGTTTGAAAAATTATCTAATAATTGAATTTGAATGTAATTACTTATAATTGCAAAAAGCGGCATGTTTGGGTAGCAATTGTAATTAGTGGGTTCCATTGAATTGGGTGTAATTGGAGCACCCTATTACACTTTCCAATTCTTAAAAGGAGTAGGGTCAGAATTAAAGTAATTACATAGGAAATTACACCCGAATCTAATTTTAGAAAATTATTTTTTATAAAAGTTATAAAAATTATATTATAAGCATGAACACGTATATGAGTTTGGGACGGTTATAGTCAAAAAAATTCTTATATTATAAATCCTAAAAATTATATTATAAAAATAATTTGTGTATTTTATAAAGTTATAACATAAAATTATATTATTTAAATCTTAAAAAGCTTCTAAAATTATGAAAAAATTATTATAATTTTTCATATGTTATAAAAATATTATAATATATTTATTTATAAAACGTCATTGTCAAATATAAACATAACTTATTTATATGAATATGAACATAACTTATTTATATGTACATACTGTATATTATAAAAACAATATACTTATTCGTAAAAAAAAATATTTTAAGTTTTATTTATCATAACTTATTTATAAAAAAATAAATCTCTAAAATCATGATAAAAATTTATATTATTTATAAGAAGTATTATGAAAGTATAGACGATTTATAATGTTTTTATATAAATTTTATATTTTTTACTTAATTTACGCATTATAAAAAATTAACATACCATAAGTTATTCTCTAAATTAAGTTTTAATAATTAAAGCTTTAGATTATTTAGACTATGAAACCAAATATTATAAGTCGATACTAATATGCAAATAGAAAAGATTTTCTTTCATCATATCACAGGGTATGATACCATTCGTGAGAATGGTACTAAACACAAGCACTATAGATAGTTTCGAACTCTTTAATTTGAGACATTTGAGTAGAGACGAATTTGAAGGGGCATGTAGAGGCCTTGGCCCCCTCAAAAAAAATATTCAATTTAGTCCTCTTATAAGTAGGAAAATTATAAATTAATATATAGTGAAATTGTACATTGCCCCCCCCCAAAATATTTTTTTTTCAATTCAATCCTTTTATAAAGAAATTATAAATTAATATATAGTAAAATTGCACTTTATCCCCCATAAAATGAAATAATTTTTGTTTAGTCCCTTAAAAAATGATGAAATTATAAATTAATACATAATAAAATTATATTTTGATCTATGAAAAAATTATAATTAAATTCTGGCCCTTGGTAAAAAAAATTTTCAGAATTCACCTCTACATTTAAGGCTTTGAAATGTGGTTGAGAATACAAATTGTTGTTCTAAAAAACATTTATTATATTAACAACATCACCTTAATATAGTATAATAAAAAAAAACTTGGATCGTATTAGCATGTTGCATATTTCATAACTTCAACCATAATATCCATAATTCGTAAAGTACATGGAAGAAGGAAATCTTGATAATCTTAATGATGCATATTCAAATTCAGATAATGACAAAAAGAAAATGTTAAATATTAAAGAGGGAATAACCCAAAAAAAAATATGCACTATTTTCCTTTCAATTTTTATTAATAATTGTGCTATCAACAACTTTTTTTAGACTAACATAACACATATGATGATTTGATTTTAATTTTGTTACTTGTTTAGAAATTATTTTTACCATAATAATAATTTTTTTATATTTATTAATATTATTTAAAATATAAATAATGTAATTATATAATTACAATTTGTACTACTAAACACGAAAAAATTACAATATAATTACACTATACCAACGTGTAAAAAATTACTGGATAGTGTATGATTGAATTAGATAAAATAAATGTGAAGTGAGGAAGAAGGTTTGTAATTAATATTTTATATATAAAGGATTGGATCAAATGTCAGTGTGACTATAAATCTACGTTTTTGGGTAACACGACAAAGCAATGTTTTGTATATTGGTTGCCAAGTAAAGGCAATGTGTGGTATTAAAATGCAAATATAAATACAAATTAATTTCACTGTTAACAGCATTCTTCATTAATTTATATATAATATACTCCTAACAACACATAAGATGATACTCACTTTCTTTTTTATTCACATGCTACGTAATTTATTACTGTAATTGACTTCCATACTTGAAAAATATATAGTAATGGCAGTTGCTCTAATTCTCTGCATTATATATATGTCTCCCGAACTTTACATCAACTTGCAAATTTTTGGATTTCTTTTATTTACGCCTAACCATAATTTCAACTTTTCTCGTTCGATTTAATTTAATTCGATTCGATTAAACACTCACTTCTAATCACAAAAAAATTAAGTTGTGCAAATGGAAATGTTAGTTGCCGTATCTACTAAAGGTGATGTTGTGATAAGAACAAAGAAACACAATTGAGTTGTTTATATAATTCAGTTTCCTTACACCTGTAAAACCTAGCTCAATTAAATAATCTACTATATCCAATCCTAGTATAAGAAGTGATTTAAGTCTTATCATACCTCGATATAACAATCTTACTTTTATAGATAAAGATCTATATAATTTATCTCTAAGTTTTCAATCAATAAACTTATTTACACTTTCAATATACTCTTAATTTCAAGTTCTTTAATGAAGAGATACGTGCTATCAATTCTCAATACAAAACCTATATAAATCTTTTCAAATATATAAAAATTCGTGATTTACTAATATATTAAATCAATTACAATCGATTTCCCATATAATAATAAGTCTTCAATATAGTCTCTTTAAAGATAAATTATTTCAAATAGATTATTCCTCATAGAGTGCTACCATATTTCCATAGTATCAACAAAGTTACAGCACAAGAATTTTAATCCAAAAAATTGTAAACTCCAAAAATAATAAATTATCTTACTTGTAGTGCTAATCGTAATAGCCATTGTGCAAACCATTGTCTCAACACTATCTTTTAGTTTTTTTAAAAGTTTTTATTTTTTAAATTTATTATAAGGCAACTTTTCAAAAAAATAAAAATAAAAAATAGAGCAGCCAATTTTATCTTTTTAAAATATTAATGTATTTTTAAAGTAAAACTTTTAATAAATACCAAAGTCATAGTAGACAATTACTGTTTTTAAATTTTCGCTTTTTACTTTATTTCAATGTTTTTTAATTTTAATTATAAGATAGTATTTAGTATAGCTATAGTACATTCTTTTTATTTCACAAACAATCTTAAAAAATTGTCACACATTTTTTTTAAAAAATATTTTACTATACATAAAATATTTGTTAACTCTCGATCTTACTTGTGGAGTCTAAAAACTCCATTAATAGTATATCACTTATTTTTTTCATTTCCAATTTTTTGCTTATATTCTTTTTTTTAAAAAATTTATATTATTGATTTAAACTTTTCAAATTTCAATTTGCTTAAGTTTTTTCGTTTCAACGTGTTTTTTTTTTATTTTTTTTCAGAATTTAAATTCCTCTAAGTTATTTAGTGGAAATTAAATTAAATTAAATGAGAGAAATTATTAAAAAAAATTTGAAACTTTTTTATCATACCAAACACTCCTCAATTTTATGCCTTAATATTCTCTCACTTAGGTGAGAGCACTTTCCTTACAATTAATTTAATATTATTAAATAATTTATTTAAATAAAAAAATAATTTGAATGCACTCATTATTTAAATCCTTTTTAATAAAATAAATTAGAGGAATTTAAAAACATAGAAATAAATATTGATTGCATTGTTTGAAAAAGAAAAGAAATTGATTGCATCAAGGTAGCTAGCCAGTAGATGCACTTTTATTTTTTAATGAAATTGATAAGGATGAATATTAATGTACTTTAATGTATTATTTTAGATTTATCGATATTTTTAAAAGTGTTTAATATATATAAATATTTATAAATATCAAATAAATGGTAATGAATAAATTTAAAATATAAAATATTCTTCAATAAATTTTATAAATAAAAATTTATTATTTAATAAATTTAAAATCAACAAGAAAAAGGAAATTGAAAGGTGTGTAAAGGATTTTGTCTTTGGTAATCTAGTGAATGGAGTATATATATATTGAAAGTGTGAATCATTAATTTATTGTATGAATGGGATCATATAATTCGGGGAGGGGAGGAGCAAATACCCGTTGTAGGCGAGGAAGGATAAGTTCCATCAATACAACAAATACTTCAACTTCATTAAATTTACTCTATCACAACTTAAACAAAACATATTTAAAGTGATTGCAAATGCATAATACGATTTAAATGTAAAAGCATGTCTTAGGAAGAAGAAACTTTAAAGTTTACTTTTCAATATAGTATTTTTTTTGATTAGTTAGTATAAATTAAGTTTTTTTTTAAAAAATTTTTCCAATTAAGTCTTTAACATAATAGTAAATTGTTAAGTTTTTTTTTTTATATATTTTTAATAGTATTCATACATGGGTACACTATATTTCAATTGGTGTGATTAGAATTAATCCAACAAACTAGTGCGAGGGATAGTGAGTTAATAAAGAAATGAGTACTTGAGAGTTCAGAGGGACTCTTCACTAAATCCATTTCTTATTAAATGAGATAAAATTGAACTGACAACAACGTTGAATTCTTCTCTCCAATTCATCATATACAAAAGAAAAAGTATCTTTTTGGGGGACTAAAAATCAGTGATGAAAATTTCCCATTTATTCTTGATAACTTATTTTTTTCTTTCTCTTATGTGACAAGTGACTATCAAAAACTACAAATAAAACCCACAATTAAAAGAAGAAACCAAAACCATACATAACAGCTCATATGTTTGCCCAAGAATATTCCTGATCAAAAGGCATTCTTGTTGGGCACTGAATTAAGGGAGATGACAATGAATCATCAAGAGCAAGCTCTGATCTGTCACTTAACAAATCCCCCCAAGTGTTATTGAAATCATCATCATCCCACAAGCTCATCTTGTTGTTGTTATTATCATCACTGCTAGTGTTGCAATCAGATGGCCATTCAAAATCAGGCAACTGCAATTCCTCAAGCAACTTTGAAGAATCACAGGAAGAAGATGTTGATGGTGCAGCAGGGACCAAAATCTCATGTGGTTCAATCAATGGAACTTCATCTGTACAAAAACCATCAACATTGTCCATCATCATCATCATCTCCATTGGGTCAACTAAAGGGCTTCCCATGCTTTTTTCTTCACTTATTGTGGATTGTAATGATGTTTCAGGCTCCTTAGGACTTTTATCAACTACTTGAGACTTTAAACCACCTTTTGAAACTTGATTCTTTTGCTGGGATTGTTGGGGTTCAGTTGTAGTACTAGATAGTGGCTTGTGGGTGAGAGGGTCAATGCCCATTTTCTTCAGTTTCTTCTTTATGTGAGTATTCCAATGGTTCTTTATCTCATTATCAGTTCTTCCAGGGAGATGAGATGCAATTTTAGACCATCTGCACAAATAATTAATCATTTTAGACCCTTTTTTTGGGACCATCTCAATGCTCTCTCTACCCTAAATATGTTTTTTTTTCTTTTTTTTGTAATCAATGCTGGATTTGCATTAAAAAACTCAAAGTCCAAATTTCCGAAGATTAGAGAGAGGGAGAGAGGAAAGGGGCAGTGTATTGGAAAATGAATGTGTAGGAAATTGTTTTCAAGGAAAAGGACTACCAAATAATAATGTCTTCAGTAATGAAATGAGTTGAATCCAAAGGACTATAATCAAACATGGGAAATTGTAGCAAAATAAACATTAAAAAAAGATGGCGAAAGATCAAAGAAAGGGGAAAAAAAAAAAAACCTGTTGCCAAGTTGAGCATGAAGATCAATGACCATTTGCTCTTCATATTCAGATAAAAATCCTCTTTTCAAATCTGGCCTTAGATAATTTGTCCATCTCAGTCTGCAACTTTTCCCACACCTTAACAATCCTGCAATTGCAATGACATATTCAGTGGAAAAGGATACCAGATTTAAGGGAAAAAAGAAGAAAAAACTAAAGATAACCTTTGATTCTTTCCCCAACAACAATTTGAATAAATATATAAGTAGTTGTTATGATTCTTTGAAAAAAAGAATGGGAGAGAAAATTGAACCTGCAAGCTTAGGAACAGCTCTCCAACAGCATTGGCCATTGGTGAGGATGAAGTTAATAAGCTTCTGATCCTCTTCTGCAGTCCATGGCCCTTTCTTCAACCCAACTTTGTCACAACATGGTTGCCGTCCCATCTTTTTTTTCTTTTTCCTTTCCCAAGTCCTCAACAAATTAGATTTATTCAATTCAACCCAAACTGATGAATGTTATATAAATAAGAAAGAAAAGAAGAGGAAAATAGATTATACACAGAGAGAGAGAGAGAGATACACTCTTCCAAAGTTTGATGCAAAACAAGGCACAAAAACAAGTTCCCACATTCATATATAAATGAATCAAGCAACCCAACAAAGCTCACCCTCTATTATTTTATTTTTTATTTATTCTTTTTGGATTTTTTTTAATCTGGGTTTATACACGTGTGCATCAAATAAGCAACGCGTAAAACATGTGCAATGTCCGCTTCAGAGAGCTCTACTTGATCAAACATTTTTCATCGTTTTGGTTATTTCTTGGGTTTCAAGGGTGAGAGGAACTGTAATTTACCTTGGGACAAGGAAAAAGTAAAAGTAAAACAAAAACCAATAATGTTACTTCTTTTTCTTCTTCAGACATCTATTTACATTTTAGTTTAAAATTAAAAACTCTTTCATTGCTTGTAATTGCAGGTTAACTTTTATAAAATGTACATTAATTTGTCTAATTACAGTTACAGTTTTGGTCCAGTTCCTACCAAAGCCAAAGTGTTGTGTCCAATTCTCTAAGGTATATATATAGAACATGCTTAAGTTGTAATCCAATTACAAAGGAGAATAAATTTAAGTAGCTTTAGTGAGGCTGCATGCAGAGCATCTATAATGGTATAGAATTTTTAATGGCTCAGCTTGCAACATTGTTATGGTGGCGGAGACTTGTCATCATGCATCTTCAAAACCATGTTGTTTAGATTCTTAATTTCAAAGGAAGAAAAGGGAATTTAGGCAGCGTCTAAGTATGCAAAACTGTTAAATCTTACTGCTTCTTTAGGGTCAGGAGATGAAAGTATAGAGATTTAGGAGAAGATACAGAAAACACACTGGTCAAATTGATTAAGTTAATAATTTGATCAGCTTGATTAATTCAATTTTTGTTTTGATTTAAATAAAATAAATTATTAAAAAAATTATAAAATCGAGTTCAACCATCAATTAAATTTATTTTTTATTTCGGTTTATATTGGTTTGCGGTTCAATCGATTTTCTCATTTACTCCTAGCTAATATATCAATAGGTCTAGCACAGTTTCAACAATTATGAAAAGAATATACATTTTGATTTTTTAAGAAAAAAATATTATTATTAATAGGAACCATGAACAATAATAATACAAAGATATAACATACAGTACAATCAGGGGCGGCGTCAGGGGCGGTTGGCATGGGCCCCGGCCCCCCCTAAAATGTAAAATTATATTTTAGGCCTTTAAAATTTTTTAAAAATTTTAAATTAGTAAAGGTAAAATTATACTTTGGCCCCCTAAAATTATAAAAATTCGATTTAATCCTTTACAAATTATAAAAATATAAACTATAAAAAATTAAAATTTCATCCAGCCCCCCTAAAAAATTTTTCTGGCTTCGCCCCTAAGTACAACCGATAAATAAATCACTATAAACTAATATACAAATGTCATGTCTACATAATAATCTAAAAAAAGAGGAGAATGACAAATTGACCGTAATTGCAACATTGGAATAATTCAAAAACAAACCAGAGATGCATCAACTTGATCAAATCGCTGAAATTTGCATCCTAGCTTTGCCATCATCAAATCAACCTGACAATAAACACCAATCAACCAAGAAAAAATTGCTAAAAGCCCTAAGAGACCCATCGCATTAGAGATGCATCAACTTGATCAAATCGCTGAAATTTGCATCCTAGCTTTGCCATCATCAAATCAACCTGACAATAAACACCAATCAACCAAGAAAAAATTGCTAAAAGCCCTAAGAGACCCATCGCATTAGTGATGCACAAAATGCCAAGCCTCAGATGGTTTATCCTCCTCCTTATCTTCTTGAATTTATCAACAGCAACATGATCTATCATGATAAAGCACCTTCTAGAATGATTCTTCATATATCTCACAACACCCTTATATTGACAAATCTCACATATATGTTAGAACATGACTAAAAGTTAAAAAGTAAAATAAAATCACATAAGCTTTTAAAAAAGCTAGATCGGAAAAAATAAAAATCACGAAAAATGTGAACAACCACGAAACTGTGGACTAAACCACAGTAACGTGGATTGAAATTAAAAACAAAATAAAGCTATGAAGAAAAAAATGTTGAAGAAAATGTGACCAGCAACCAACTCAAAGGCCTGCGGCGTTGTCACCGAAGTAAAAATTTAGTTTGAAAAAAATTGAGCAGATAGGGTTTTTCTATGAAAAGAAAAGAGAGAGAAAAAAAATTATGTATGTTTTTTGGGGATATATTTTCTTACATTTAGATTGTTAAAGTATTTAATATAATTAAATATATTAAGGATTATGATACAATTATGGAATGGTATATTAAAGATTAGGTTAAAATATATTCCAAGTTCCTGTATTTTTGTGCATTTGGAATTTAGCCCTTCTACTTTTATTTCTAGGTATTTAGTCTATCTACTTTTCGAATTTAAAAATTCAAGTCTAATTGTTAACACCATTAAAATTATTTTGTTAAATTCATTAGTGCGACAATTTGAAAATAAAAGAATACTTACTTATGTGACCATAAAATGATTTTGTAATAGACATGAATTTAACAAATGAATTTTAATAATGTAATAATTGGACTTGCATCTTTAAATTTGAAAAGTAAAAAGACTAAATTCCTAAAAATAAAAGTAGAGACTAAATTTTAAATATACGAAAAGTATAGGGACTTGAAGTATGTTTTAACCTAAAGACTAAGGTAAAATATTCTTCTATATAAACATAAATTTTGTATAAATTAAAAAATAATTCATAATAGTAACAATAAATTTTTCTCTTGTGGATACAAGTCACTGTAACCAAACCACGTAATGATTTGTTTTAATGATTTAACCTTTTATATTAATATTTTCTCCAAATATGGTATCAGAGCCTTCTTGTTTTGTAAATGTAATGATATGCTAATATTAATACTGGCCAAAAGTATGTATTTAATTTCAGAGTCTATTTTTAAAGACTTGGCGTTCTACTTATAGGTCCTAAGAATTATTTATTAACAATTAATATGCTTGCTCAACTATTCCTCGACTAAAATAAATTAATCTAAAAGGTATATATGAACTCAATGCAAAAGTAAATAAAAATAAAGCTTATATAAAATATATGCCTTGATCAATTGAATTAATAATCGATAAATAAATTGTTAATGAAATTAGTTGCAACTAACTCTATAACTAGTTTGCTTATATCAATTTATATTTGGTTGGTATTTTTTATACGATTTTGTGAGATTATTTGTGTGACAAATTAATATGGTATTTTATTGATAGTAAGTAAGTTAGTATGTGGAATAATTAGAATTATTTACTAGTATTATCTTTCAATATTTTGTGTAATATGAGATTAAGTCAAATATATGAATAATTGTTATTTTTCCATATATATAAACTATTATTCAAGTTATTATAATAAGATTATGAGATGCATTCTAGTTATCTATATTGATCCTTTATAACAGGTAACATATACACTATTGCTTTTCTATTGAAGTTTGACTGAATTTCTATTAAAGTTTTACTTACATTATATATTGAGATATGCAATCACAAAAAGATGTAGGCTAACTTTGTGAAGATTTATCTCAATCCTTTTTAACCTTGTCATAAGGTTATTGATTTGATAAGATTAGGATAGATTAAAATGAATTAAAGTTTACTTAGTAAGGTAAGACTCTAATTCTTTATATTGAAGCCTTTTTCAACCTTAGAAGATATATTGGTGCTGTAACTTCCCCAACCCGGCCTAGACGTTAAGCCCGAATTTGGGAAATTACATCGGCCACCGAAATGGCCTAGTAAACTATCGAAGTTTATAAACAGTCATTTTAAAATATTTTTTTATCTTTGGAAGAAAACTTAGTTTATTTTCGGAAAAACTCACGAGTTAAGGAAAAAAAATCGATTACATAAATTTTTTTCCTTGTAACGGTGACTACTTTTGAAAACTTAGTTGATTTTCAATTTTTTTACTCCTCCAAAATTTATTTTTAATTTAGCAGTGGAAAAGTGATATTCAACTTAGTATTGATTAATTAAAATCATAATTATTCTATGCATATTTAATTCTATGTCCATGATTCATTATCCTAAATTCTAGTTAAAAACCATGCATGTTAAATAAACTCATAATAGACGTCTTATGCCACAATTCAAATAAAGTGATACAATTTCCAAATTAACAGAATTTCAAATAATAAACCTAAACTACTTTTAGAGTAAAAAGGTCAATCCGAGCCAAGTCCTTCATATGCCAAATCCGCGTCCTAACCTGATGGGTTATCTGTAAAGATGAAAATAAAAGAGGAATGAGCTATGAAGTTCATTGCGAGTTCGGTTACAAATAAATCGAAATGAAACTGTAAGCAAAGTACATGGTTAGAAGTTCTGAGAATAATCATAATCATAAAGCATTTTAGATTATCACTTTAGATTATCAGTTTGTCATATCATCACTTCACAACACTATTTCAAAAAACACAGTTTTAAATGCATATGTTAATGAATGACAATGCAAATTCAATTTATCATAAAAGTAGTACCCAACTCTGCTATACACTTCAATTATGAGTTCCCCATAACTCATCTACCATACCACTCTGAGTTGTTGATGAACCACCGCTGATTCATAGATGTATTGTCATTTGTTATGGATACACAACATAATTGCAGATAAAAGTTGTCACTGGGTTTGTAAAAATTGTGGGTAAACCACCGAGATTTTAGATAAAAACATTTGCAGCTAAGTTGCCACTTGGTTCGTGATTTGAACCACATATTTGCAGTTACTACCACTTATTGTAAGTGCACAACATGTTTGCAGATTATATGAATTGGCACTATTCCTCCGTACAAATCATCCCGTCCTATGCAATACAATATAGTATACTTTATAACATAATAAGGCAAAAATCTGTAGGCATGCTTAACACTTATTTTGTTCTATCACTAGTAATAGACATGTTTATCATGTATTAAGTGGGGCTATAACAATGTTAACACTCACAATTTATTAATAACACTTAACAGTAGGCATGATTAATATCACATATTTATTCATAGCATCGTAGTGATTCGGTTAATCAATATCAATAAACACATTATAATAGTAGCAATTCAGGCATTCAAATTGTGGATTTCCGTATAAACACTAATGCAAAAATCAATTAAATGCACAAAAACTTTTAGGAGCAATTTAGAGATCAAGCAGAGACTAAAGTGAACATAACATAAATTTCTGGACAAAACTATAAAATAAGAGGCACATGACTATGTGGCTAGGCCACGTGGGGTGTTATAGGTCGTGTGGAAGGAATTACACGACCGTGTAACAGGTTATGGCCATGTGACAAATGCAAAAATTAACTTACATGTTTTGTTGGCACTTTTTCACTTGATGGTTATGTTTATTTTTGTGCAACTATTTAATGGATCTTGTACAATAAAATTGTGCCATAATTAAAGAGGTTTTCAATTAAGCAAAGAAACTTGACAAAAGTCTAGTGCGATTCATTTTCCTTATTTATGGAGCTATGTAATCAAGACTTTTATGGATCAACATTCTAGCTTTATTTTATTTTATAATAAGTGATTTAATTGAAGGAGAAATGCAAAAAAATTCATTCTGCTCACATTTGTTCATTTATAAAGGATTATAATTCCTATTTAAATAAGACTTGAGTTTCGACCGTGATATAAAAATCCAAAGCACACATTCCAGTTCATGTAAGAAATTTTTATGAGTGCAAATTATTTTTTCGTATATTATTTTATTAATATTGTCTAAGTTTATTAATATTGTCTAAGTTTTCATTAGAAAATGTCCTAGGTTTAGTTTAGATGGACTGTGTGATTTATTCCAGTGAGATTAAAAATAACAATAGCGATGAGATTAATTATTGTAGCAGTGAGATTAAAATCAATAGTAAAATATGTATTTGGATTCAAAAGTAGTGGTAACAGTGAGATAAGAACCAAAAATGACCATTAACGACATAATATTAAAATGATGGTTATATAACTTCAAAAAGATATTGAACTTAAAAAATTATATATAATAAAAAATAAAAAATTAAAATCAGGTATATATTAAATAATAAAATATAAATAGAAAATATAAATATAAATTTTAATCATTGATATAATTTTTTAAGGGTTAGTGGTTAGGAAAATGTACAATAATAAATAAATAATCCAAATGTTGAATTTAATTTGCTCTACTACAGAAGTGGAATAACCCAAATCCCTTGGACTCGGCAAAGAAAGGAGCAAATGGGCTTGGGAAGGAACAGAGAAGATAGAAGTTGAAACTGGGCCTAGTTTTTATGTTTGGTCAACTTCTCTAATTAGCTCCTGTAATTTTATTATCTTGTGAAATTAGTCTTTATATTTTAATTTTAGCAACTTTAGTCCTTATCCTTCACAAGTTTGTATATTTCAATTTAATATTTTTTTAAAACTTTTTTTGAACAATTACCCACAGCCCCTCCTTAAACCATAAATAAGAGAATAATGCGTTCTAGCTAGAGGTGTGCATGGGCCGGGCCGGGCCGGGCCCAACTAAAAATTTAGGCCCATTTGCTAGGCCCGGCCCGAAAAATGGGCCTAAAATTTTTTCCAAGCCCGAACCGAATAAAAATGTTAAAACTCGAGCCCGACCCGGCCCGCTCATATTAATTTTTATATTATTTTTATATAATTTTAAAATATATATAAACTATCAAAAATACTAAAAATATCAAAATAAATATTTCTCAACATATTGAAAATAAATTTTAAAAAATATGTATACTTAAATAACACTAAAATAGATGCAACTTAACAAGCAAATGCTTCTAAAATAATAACAAAATTAACAAATGTGTTTAAAATAATAAAAAAATTAACAATAAAATAAATTTTATATAATATCCAAACAATAACAACAAAATAATAGCAACATAATAGTAAAATAGTAGCAAAATAGGGAGAAAACAATAATGAAATAATATTAAAAAATAGATTTTTTGTCATGTAGTGAATTCGGGTCGGGCCAAAAATGCCTTACCCGAGGCTCGGCCCGTTTTTTAAACGGGCCTAATTTTTTTGCCCAAGCCCATTTTTCGGGCATATATTTTTGCCCAAACCCTCCCAAATTTCGAGCGGGCCTTCAGGCTGGGCCAGGTGGCCCGACCCATGCACACCTCTAGTTCTAGCACACTCAAACTCATGTCCTTCTATATTAGCAATAATGCCCATGCTAATCGAGTTAAAACTCAATGTTCAATTCAATAGTTAAATCATGTTAGCTTGTGCCCTTAAAATTGATGAATTGACAATAAACAACCGATAAGCATGACAAGTCACATTAAAACCACATCATTAATACCAAGTCACAATAAAAAAAATGAAAAAAAACAATTTTTCTTAAATTTATGAAAGAAATTCTAAATCATCTAAAATTTAAGATTTTTTGATATTTTAAATTTCTTTGAATTTAAAAAAATACATACATAATAAAAATTTTAGAAATTTTAGAAAAATTATAAAAAAATTTAAAAAAACATTTTCTAATATTATAGAAAAAAAATTTATGTATTAATTAAAATGATATAAAAACTATTATAAATTCAAAAATAGTAATTTATATATATTTACAAATATTACTAAAATAAAAAATGTTACATTATTATTTTTCATAAAATTTAAAATTTTAGAAAAATTATAAAAAAAATTTAAAATTCAAAACATTTTCTAATATTATAGAAAAAAATTTATGTATTAATTAAAATGATATAAAAACTATTATAAATTCAAAAATAGTAATTTATATATATTTACAAATATTACTAAAATAAAAAATGTTACATTATTATTTTTCATAAAATTTTAAAAAAATTTACCACACTGACATCGTCATTTTTTATCCAAAAATTATTACTTTTCCAATATTGCCTGTCATTTTTTGAAAGGGAAATTTAATAATTATATTTTTAATTTTCTTGAAAAAATTACCTTCATTTTCATAAGAATATAATTTTTGGAAATTTTTATCATAAATTTAATAAAAAAATTCCATTTTTTAAATTTATAAACATTTTTTTAAATTTATATAAAATAATATTTTTATAATTTTATTCTTTTGAATATTTTTATGTTAATAATTATTTCAAATGGTGGTTAGAGCTCTTATATGGTACTTATTATTGTAATTATTAAAACATATTTTTATAAGTTCATTTTCTTTCAAATTTAAGAATTTTTAGGATTCTCTAGAAAAATACAAAAAAATGTTTTAAATTATAAAATAATTACTTTAAATATTTTTTTATATTTTCTAAAAAAATTATAACTTGTGCTTTTTATATATATATTTTTTGAAATTATGATTTCAATTTTTTTTAATTTTTAGAATTTTTGGTAGAATTTTTATTATTATTATTTTTAGAATTTTACCTATCTATAATATTATATAAAAGCATGAGTATGGAGAAACTTTTGAATTGACAAGAATACCACTTATTTTTCATTATATTACTAATTTGACAATAAAAATAAGTTTTTTTTAATTATAGAGTTTTTATTCATTTGAACATTGTAGATGAGTTAAAGTTGAATTTAAAAAATTAAGAATAATTAATACTAATTAATTAGTAATAATAGATAAAATTTTTGGAACCTGATAATTGCTAAAGAAAAACAGAGTGCTTAAGTGGTGACCAAAGTGACAGTGAAAGTGGACACTTCAGATGACATTGCATAAAACACAACAAAAAACAAAGGACAATGAGCTGTTTACATATTTCAACTTCTCTAAGTTTGTGGAACCTAGCTCAGTGAGTAAATCCACTATGTTCAATCCAAATATAATAAGTGATTTAGGTCCTATCACACCACGATATAGCAACCTTACTTTTGTACCTAAAGATCTAAATCACTCACATTTCAATTTTCTCTCTTGAGAACTTAGGTTGTAAAACCAAGCAACAAACTTGTTTTACACTCTCAATGCATTCTCACAAAAGTGTTCCTCAATGAACAGATAAGCACTCTCAACTCTACTTTGTTCTAACTTACATAAGCCTTAAATATATAAGTGTTTAAGGCTTACTAAGATACAAATCAATTACAATGACGATCCACTAAAATAGTCTCATAAAAAGGATTTGCAAATATCCTCATAAAGTCTAGAAAAAATAAAGATTTTCAAGATAAGTCTTCAAAGCATCAAGCCAATCTCCACAAAATAAGGTATCTGATTTGCTTAATTTAGATTGATTCAATCTTTAAATATTTGTTGCTTTACAAGATGAATATTCAAGTATGAGTCAACATACGTCCACAAAATCATCTAAGTTACTGCCCAACTGATTTTATTGAAAGGATTATCAACTCAAAAAATAGCAAGTTATGTTTCCTGTTGCAATGCCAACTATAGTTGCTGCTTTCGTTGGCAATTCGACAATCACTTAAAAATATTTGCCTCAACAATAAAACATCTATCAAGGTTGAACGAGTCTTCCATATTTAAAGCACAAATCCGTTTCCATAAAGTACCATTTACTCCATCTTGATTTTCCCAAATATCATCAAATCAATTATTCTTAATACAAGAATACAAAAGATCATAAAATTAGCATATATCAATATATAAAATAAGTATGTAACATTCTCAACTTGACCTAGACGTTATGGCCAAATCATAGAGGCTACATTAGCCATCGAAATGGCTAAAAAACTCTAAACTCTTTGCGAAAAAAACCCTTAACTCGTTTAATTTTTTAAATCATAGCTGCTTCTCAGGTTGAGTTAAAACATTCATTTTATAGGTCATTCCATCCTTAGAATTATTCATATTAATAAAGTAAGTGACTTTGTAAAACCATATTGTCGACAACTCTTTTAGTAAAACCATGATCACACTCATTGAAATAAACCATTACAGATTTTACTTAGTCCAAATAGCATGCATTTATTAGTTCTTAAGTCAAAACTATTCAAACATGTGATGCATGTATAAAATACTTCCCCAAAATAAAAGTTACCAAGCCATAGTCTAGTCTAATAATTTATAGTCCAAAAATTTGTAGAAAAATTATAAAGAAATCAAAGAAATTATTTAATATAAAAAATAGTCGATGTTCGAGAGTTGTCCGCATGCCAAGTTCGATCCTAGTTTTGAGCATTATCTGAGAAGTAGGAAACTAAAGGGTGAGCTTAAGAAAGCTCAGTGTGAGTCTAAGCAAAAGTAGACATGCAAATAATTAGAAAATCCAACATCAGAGTAAACAACACATACAGAGTTACCAGGGCATAACAAATTATGAATATGACATGCTCAGTCAAAACAGTGCAATAATCCTACCCATCTATCTGTTACGCACCACAAGTTTCCCAAAACCCGTCTACCAAACTCTAAATAGTGCGAGCCAAAGCTCGATGTGGTTAAACCACTAGTAACAATAAAACAAAATAATTGCCAGTATAAGTGCAGACAGTACTACCAATGTTGTGGTCAAGCTACTAGTAAAGCAAGACAATACATTGGTAATAGTTGTGAATAAACAACAGTTTTTGTAGATAAAAGCTACCAGTAAATGCGATTAAATCGCCCAATCTCCTTAGTACTCCGGTACAATAAAGCAAGATAATACACTGGTAATAGTCTGAGGATAAACTAAATTGTAGCTCTGATACCACTAAATGTAACACCCATAACCTATTGTCGTCGCTAGAATGGGGTTACAAAATATTATCGTACAATTTGGAACATTCTATAATAATAACCTTCAATTCATCAAATTAATTAACAATATTCATAAATGATTTAAAATGAAACAAGACATACATTCATAGGTCTTAAACTGAACCTATGGGGCCTTAAAATAGTTTAGAAGCAATTAGGGACCAATTTAGAACAAAATAAGAAATTTGGGACAAAAATGAAAATTTTCCAAAATAGGGGTCACACAACCGTGTAATAGAGCCTAGACCATGTGGCTCCAGACATGGCCATGTGGTTATCCCATACACCCCTGTGTGATCTCACACAACCGTGTACATGGGCTGTATAACTCTCTGACTTAGGTCACACAGTTGTGTCGTAAGCCGTGTACCTACTTGTGTGAACCCTGCACCTAACATGCTAAGGGCACACGCCCATGTGAGTCACTCGTGTGTGACACACGACCATGTGATAGCCCATGTCCCAGGCCGTGTGTACCCAAAAGTGACCAAAATCGTGCTCACTTTTCATCCAATTACGTAGGTACCTAAACCAACTCTTGGCACAAGATTACAAGACAATAACTACGCCTAACTATAACCAAAACATACCAATTCCAACCATCTAAGACCAAACCAAAGTGTCATACATGAAGATACAAAATAATGCTCATGCCCAAACATTGTCATTTCATATCACCTACAAGTCAAAACATACATACCAACTAATCTATCTCAATCTCATTATATCATACTTAAACATGATACTTATCATTCCTTGGACAAACACTCAGGCTCAATTTTGAGTTTAATAAACATACTATGTAAGGTTACCATTCCACAACATCAAACAAGCCAAAACACCACACATAGTTAGGAAAAATTACAAACATAATCACTTGCCTTATTGCATGCTATGTAACCAAAATGTTTACAAAATCTACCAAAGAGACCTCGAGATAGTGTGATTCTACAGGTTGATCTAACCTCCCATCCATAAAATATAATCTACAAGACAAAGAACAAGACACGAGTAAGCTTATACAGAGCTTAGTAAGTGCGTCGATTAAATGACAAATTGTACTGAATTAAACATAACAATTCAAATAACCAAATTAAAGAATAGAGTTATTGTCAATCACAGCTCACAACAGGTAAGTAAGACCCAATATAAAAGTATAATCAGTTCCACATTTCAATAACTATCAAAGATCATTAAACGTAGCCCGATAAACGATAAATGGATGCGAGTACACGTTAACTATCCAACACACTGGATGATCGTATAAGCTAATCCATCCAGCACACTAGATGCTTGTATGAGCTAATCCATCTAGCATACCAAATGCTCGTATGAGCTAAACCATCCAAGACACCAAATAGTACTATAATATACCACGTAAGTCCCCTACAAATGCAGAACCTCGGCATATCTGGTGAACAGAGAATCTACAGAAATCATCTCCACTACTTATATCAACCCTGTACCAAGCGCAATATAACCTATTGGTATGCCAATCATACTTTATCTTACGTTCATCGGCTTGGAACATTTCATTAATGATTAATGCTATAACGATCCCTTAATTCAATCATCATATACATGACATCAATGTAATTTTCAACGAAAGTAATTAAATCACCTAATATACCTTTAAATTTATTTAAAATTAAACCGAACAAACTTATTGGACTGATTTGCAGTAACGACCAAAGTAGAGGGACTACTCAGCTGCTTTGTCTTTTCCTCGATTATCAACACGTTCTTGATCTAGAATAAGAATTTCATTCAATTAACTAATTCAACAAAAAAATTAAGTCATTTGATGCAATTAAGTCCTTTTTACAATTTTACAAAATTTCCTTCAATATTTCACTTTTATTCAATTTAGTCCATAAGCTCCAAACGTGCAAATTAACCATTTTTATTAAAAACCCACATTGACCAAACCTATTAGGCCTTCTCTATAGCTACTATTTTCTTTTAATTCACATCGAATCCTCATAGTTTATCACTTTTAACAGTTTAGTCCTTTAACATTAAAATCATAAAAAACTACTTTACAAAATAGTCCTATCTAACAACCAAACTCAATAATCTACTAAATAATTTCAAGAATAACTCAAGCTCAATAATGGCACTACTCAAAATATTTAACAGTTTCACAAATTAGTCCTCGAGTTATCTAGATTGAACTAATACGAGCTCAAAAATATAAAAATTACTAAAAACGAGCTAAGTTTCACTTACCAACTTAAGCATTAAAATTTCAAGCATAAAAACCCTAATTTTGGCTTTGTTTCCATGGAGAAGATAGTAGAAAATAACAATATCATCTTCATTTAGCTTTAATTTATTATATATACCTAGGTTTTTTTTGTAAATATTTCATCTTTCTTAATTAAATCTTAAGTAATCAATATTAAACCTAATTAAACTATATGCATATCTTCATTTAAATCCACTAACTTAACTCCCATGGGTTAAATTATTCATTTAGTCCCTTTAATTAAATAACTCAATTTTTGCAGCTTTTACGATTCAGCCCTTTTTAATTAATAAACTATCTAAACGACAACATTTTCTAACTAAAATTTAATACGATCTTAAAGACCTCATAAATATTAAATAATATTTATGGATTATTACGTTAGAATTATGGTTTCGAAACCATTATTTTTGACACTACTAAAAATCAAGATGTTAGACTAGGGTTTCATAAGGACATGGTCATGTAAGAGGGTCGTGTGGCCCTATTCCAAGGCATGGTTTGCCCCAATTTGCTTGTAAAAGAACACACACCTTTCACCGGGATTTTGATCGACGTTTCTTGTGCTCAAATTTGGTCTGATGCGCCTAATATGGGTCTTTCAAACGACAATTTCACATAGGTTAACATTTGTTTTCCAAGATTTATCAAGATTCAACGTTATTAATAAAAGGTTCATCAAGAATTGTGAAAGCTTGACTAATTGATTTGAAAGATTTATATCAAACAAAAATTCTACAAAATTTGGGGTCTAAACTTTAGATCGAGATGTACTTATCGAACTTGATGGAATAAGGGAGACTATCAATAAAGAATTCAACAATCGGTATTGAATCGATTTATCAGAATTGATTTGATATGGAGAGCAAAATGCTTTCAACAATAAAATATGCAAAATTTTATGTTAAAGAGAGGAAAGAAAATAAAATAAAATAAAAGGAAAATAGAGAAAAAAGAGGAAATCCTATTTGGGTTTGAAGAGAAAACAAAATCCTAGTGTAATTAAGGCAAAAGAGACTAATTTGAATAAGGGTTGACTTGAACTTGGTTTGCAACAATGGAGAGCAATATGTTAACTATTTGGGCTACTATCCAATCTTATTAAATTTTTACACCAAATAATATTTATTTTAATATGGTTTTTGTCATGATTTGTTGAATTTTAAAACGAAAAAAAAGAAAAGAAAAGGGAGAAGGTTGGTTAGAACTTAAGACCTTTAGGGAGTATATTAAACATTTAATCATCAAGCCAAATCATTTTCTTGGTTAATCTTCTCAATTAACTCCCTATATTTTAGGGTGTGACAATAATACTTTATGAATAACGAAAAATTATATAAATTATCATAAAATAATAAAATTTAAATACAAAAAAATAAATATGCACTATTTGACACAATATTATTGTACCTTATATATTATATATATGATTTGTTAATAAAAAATATAATTAATAATATTTATTATTACTTTAATAATTAAAATTTAACTTTACTAGATATTTTAAATTTTAAATAGTATTCATAATTTTATTTAAATTTGTAACACCCCTCACATATCCCCGTCGTCGGAATCGGGTTATGTGGCACTACAATAATTAACAAAACCAAAATATGCAACATTAAATTGAAAATTCTTAAAACAATCATAAAATCTCATATGACATACAAATCATGCATTTCAAACAAGATTGGAATTAAATTAACCTTACGAAAGCTCTAAAATCAAAATAAGGGTTATATGACCGTGTAGCTAGCTATGTGACAAGCTAAAACCGTGTAACATTGAGTCACATAGTCTTTTATTCAAGCCATGTAACTCATTAAGGCCGTGTGGGTCAAAGTGTAAAATTTCCAACAAAAGTCACATGGCCATGTGGCTAGGCCGTGTAATTAACTGTGACCTTCTAATAATCTGATATACCATGTTTACAATATTCACACAAACATATGGCTAGCCTGTGTGACCAACTGGAATCGTGTTATTTTCATGCTTCCTAAATACCAGTGGCACACGGCCACGTCATTAACCTATGTATAACACACAGCCGTGTAACCAACCGTGTGACCCAAAACATACCTCATATATGCCTAGTTCAAAACCTGCCATTCATGGCATCACAACTGTATATACTATATCAACTTAAAATCTTGTTCAAACACCTACATGCCAAAACCAAAACATATCACAAAAGCATCCTAATAGTGCCTAACGAATATGCCATTTTGGCACCATTACAAACAAGTCATTTAATCACTAATCATTCCTTCAATTACAAAACATATTCCTATAATTCAACATCACATATCATCCAAGTAAATTTTTTCGAGGTTTACCTATACAAAAACCAAACATGACCATGTAAGCCTCAGGCATACAATTACTTTTTAGCACCTACAACATTCTATACAAACATCACCATTCTCATAACCTTCCATGATTCAAGATTTAAGCATACAACTACTATACCTTCACCATTTATCATATAAGCATGCCATAACAATCTTTAAGTTCAACCTTACATAACAAACATTATAAACACTTTACAACATTAGCTTTTAAACTCAAAACATGATTCCCAAAATACCCTATATACATGCCACATAACTGAAGTAAAAATGATTTCAAAGTCTACCAAGATTGAAGCTTGATAGTGTGAGCTCTAGAGTTAATCTGACAACCTTGTTCTGTAAAATGTCAACTACAGAAAATAGTAAATGAAACAAAGTAAAGCTTTAAATAGCTTAGTAAGTTCATAAGATTAATTTTTACTTATCAACTTACTTTGAATCACTTAAATGCAATAAAATAAATGACATGATAATATAATCTCACATATTAATTCACAAGGAAACAAGTGAGTTCATTGAACACAAATTCACTGAGTAATTCAATATCAATCATGTTATTCAAGCTATTTCAATCACATAGCATCATCAAATATCAAAATATCATTATGCCATTTATTCACATATTTGTATAGCCCGATAAACTATAGCAAAAGTAACTCATATACTCGAGTAAATATCTCAAGGAGCATCGTAATGCTAAACAGAGGCACAAATGTACATACAGGGGCACCGAAGTGTAAACAATATAAGCACGCAACTAACTATATTGGCATGTCAATCATATCCTAATCATTTACTACATTCAAACGAGAATTTATATAGAATTCAGAACATTTACAATTCAGGAGAACTTCCATAATTCCAGGTCACATACCATAACCAAGTCACATTCATTCAATAATCCACATTAACTATATTTATCAAGAATGTAAAGCTTACAATTAGATCCTCACTTTATTTCTTACCTTTCGTACTAAATTGTATACATTATAAAATTTTAGTTTAACAATATATAATCAACAACCATCTTTATTTAATATATATAAATTCATAATTATACCCTATGAACTTACCTAGTATAACAAGTTAGCGAGTTGGATCATAGGGACTATTTTGCAATTTTCCCTTTCCTCGATTATCAACCGGTTGTTCAAAATCTTGATCTAAATAATAATTAAGTTCAAAATATAAATTCCATATACCTAATAACACTCAAATTCATGCATATGACTTATTAATTTCATTTTACACATGACCTTAAACCCTAAACTTTTACTTTTTGTTCAATTTAGTCCCTAAAATCAAAATCACTATAACTTTCACATTTAAGCTTCATTTTTTCAATCTATTTTCAATTTCATCCTTATATAACTCTATAGAAGCATATTTTATAGAAATTCATTATCAAGTTTGACATATTTACATTTTAATCCTTAAATCCAAAACTTACAAAAAGTACTTTACAAACTAATCTTTAAACATCTTTAAACTTACAAATCCACCATTAATTATTCAAAAAGCTTCAAAAATAACAATGTCAACTTTGAAAATCTTTGACATTTTTATAAATTAATCCTTGGGCTAGCTAGATTAAGCTACAATGATCTCAAAAATATAAAAATTACAAAAAATAACTTTTTTAAGATTTACATGCAAGAGAAATAAGCTTGACCGATTCTAAACCCTTCTACAATGGTGGTTTAGATTGTAAGAAAGAAAATGAAGAAAATGGTCATGTGTTTAAATGTTTTCATGTTTTATTATTTTTATTTTTAATATAATTTAACACTTAATTTAGTAAAAATAAGACAAACATCATGATTGAAACGTCCACCTAATTAAGAAAGGTCAATTTGCCTCATAAAAATTTAATCATTTACTTTTTAAAATTTTTAAACTAATAAAAATCAATATCGATTAATTTTTTTAATTTAGTCTCTATATTTTAATTAGCTATTTAATCACTAAAATTACTGGACCATAACTTAGTATAATTTTATGATAGACTCCTAAATATTATTTTAATATTTACTGACTCGATCATTAAAAATCAAGATTTCAAAATCACAGTTTCTAGTACTACTAAAAAACGGGTTGTTACAAAAATATCATATTAATATTCTAATGATAAATATATAGATTATAATTTAAAAATATTTAGCAATAAAGGTTCTATAATATAAGATATGAATATTTTAATAGTGTACAAAATTAATACAAATAATATTTAATAATTATTATAATATTTAAGAGTTCTAAAATATTATTATGACTAGTTTAATATTAATATTAATTTAATACTTTAAATAGTTTTATCTTGTGTACTTAATATTAGGATATACTTTGATATTAATAAACTATTGTTATCTGAAATATTAATATTAAAATTTAATAATAATTATATTAATATAAATAATATCATTTTAATATTTAAAACTAATATTATTAAAAAAATAATAGTGAATAATATTATTTTATGTATTTAATATTAATATAATATCATTTAAACATTGCTATATGGAATACTAATATTAAAAGAGCTAGTATTTAGTGTACTGACCCTATACCTTTTTTACTCCACAAGCAACTTTAAAAATTTGTCATGTGTTTTTTTTTAATATTTTATAATACTTATGTAGAATATTTTTCAACCTTTGACCTTGCTTGTGAAATCTAAAAACTCCACTAACAGTGTACAAAGTATTATTTCATATTAAACTAATATTTTCATGTCTAACATTCCAATATCTATTTAGTACCCAAAAAAAGTTTAATATCCATTTGAAAAAAAAATATAGATTTTCAAAAAAAAAACCATTTTAGAGCCAATCATGTAAATATAATAAAATCTCAAAATTTTGAGAAAATTTTCATACAAATAAATAATGCGACACAAATGCATTAAAGACAATTTTTTTTGTAAGGAATAAAAGTTATCTAAGGGTTGAACTCAGAAACAAACGTTAACTAAAGATGTAAAAGCAAATCTTTTCTCGAAAATGTGTTTTTGGAGCATAAATTTGAGATTAGGACAACAATCTAAACCCAAAAAGAACATGAAATAATAGTGGCAATGGAACCACATGGTACATAGTTTATTTCAATAGGCAACGAGACACAGGTCAGCTTTCTTAGCAGACAAACAACAACAAACAAAGACAGAACAAAAGCATAAAGATCTTAGGTAAACCTCACTTAAACTATAATCTGACAAACAAGCCATGCACGTTTAATCCAGGAAAGCCTACTTTTGTTTATGTCAATCACTGCGAAAATCAAAGCCTTGAAAGCAAAAGGTAAGATAAGATTACAATTCCAAGTGGGGAGGCTGTGGCCTAACATGCTTTCACAACAGGCCTCTCTTATATTACATCCAGTTCTCACCAATCCCTTCATCTGCACCATTGTGACAATACAGACAAGTTTTAGTGTAAAGATACACGTGTATATATATAAATACTCTCCTATTTATGAAATGCTGGAATGGGTTTATCTGTATCACTGCACTGAAAAAGGTAATGTTCTGGCTTGGATGATAATGACATAAGAGATCTTGTTTTGATTAAGTTTCACCAACTAATATATAAGGACAAGCTAAGGCTTGGTATCAGCTATAGTTTGGTCCTAAATTACACCTCTCTTTCCAATTTCTTACCTATATAATCTCTCCACCTTTGTTCTTCCTCAAAAAGGTCCTCTCTTTTTCATAGCCACCTTTAATGGACCCTTACAAACAGTTTGTCAGCCCTGAAGAATGTAGCAGCAGTGAATCAGGGTGGACAAGCTACTTGGCTTCTCCTATGGAAGATGATTTTGAGTGCAGTGAAGAGAATTATAACAGCAATCACAATATCAGAGATGATGTCCATGATGGTGAGGGGAATAGTGATGATTCGATGGTCTCTGATGCCTCTTCAGCCCCGAGTCATCATCAGCATAATAAACACAAGGATGGTCAAGGTAGTAGTCATGGCAAGTATAATTCTAGCAAGCATTCTTCACGCAGGGAGGCGAAGAGAGAAATGAAAAAGGGTTCTGAAAACAGTGGTAAATCCAAAAAAGGACTCAGTGGTCAAGCCAAGTCTCGCAAGTAGAGTCAGGTTGACGCAGCAAACTGTATTTATTTCTTTCCAAGGTCTCTTCCAAGAATATATATATATATGTATGTTCACAATATGTTGCTTCTTTGTTTCAGTACTTAGATGAGATTGTTTGCAATGTGTTTATGATTCCAACACCAAATGTTAAATCTTTGATATCAATGCACAAACAATATGACAAAATACTTGCATTCAAGTTTTCAGCTTAGGCATGTCCTAGGTTCGATCCTTAGACAACCCTTATCCGGAAAAAGAAAAGTTTCACTAATGCATTGGAACACTGCATTTTTAAGGGAATCAGAAATAAACATGTTAACAATAGTTTGCATATGTCTATTCATGTGTTTGTATGTGCAAAGCCATGAACACAAAAGGGTATGCTGTGCTGGAAAGAAGATCCATCCAGAGAGACAAAAGACAATTATGAGGACAAAAGAAGACATTTTTAATGACAGGCCATTTATAACTGATCCTACACCAAGAAATGCAAGTGCAGGCACAACAGCTAGGCAATAAAGTCAAAAAAGAAAAAGGGAAATAGCAAATATAGAACATGTTCCACAGTTGCTGATTGAAAGCCATGCTCAGCAAAAGCCATTTTCTGTTCTAATAAAACAAAGACAAGATGAATGAGCAAAGCACAATGGAAGACAAACTACCAAAAGCAAATTTACACACATGGCCAGAAATTTGGATTTCACCCCACGATACACTGACCTTGGGACTGTACATTCACATTTTGTTTGTCGCCCTTTTATATTAACTGTCTTCTAAGTTCGTATTATAAACGTATCTGCTTTTACATAAATATAAAAACCTCAAGCCAAGTGCAGCCCTAGGAGGATAATTACATATGACAAAATGAAACTGAAAACACAGAGAATGTTCATAGAGACTTTCATCTTATGTGAAAATATAACTTGCATCTTATTGTTCATATGGGCCACAATTCTTATGAGAAATGAACCTCAAAAGCATTTACTTTTTAGTAATGAAATCATGAAATTAACAAAAAGTCACTAGTTTCTACACTCTTTTGCATTTGATGGTATGGGATGTTCTACCACAATGATAATATAATATGAAAATTTTAAGTTTCAAACATAGTTCTAGAGTTCAAGAATGAGATAATGCACTGTACACCATATGATATTCTGCAGAAGTAATGACCATTTTTGCCTTAACCTATAAGTGATGCAGGACAAGGCATTTGCACTGGTCAGAATGTGCAATGAATTAACAAAATCAAAGCAGAATTTATACAAACAACAATAAGTACCGGTCTAAAAGATGTTGATATCTAACAGTACAAGAAAGCAAGAAAATTAAAAAGAACAGAAGATTATCAAGCAAAAAGGAAAAAAAAGTTGACTCTCTTATAGTTCACAAACCACAGAGACCCACATTGGGTGAATACTCAAATCCGGAAACAACATAAACGCACGTTAATCCTAGAACAGGGTGTAAATTCGCAGCTCAATTTGAGAAATGAAGTTGAGATAAATTTTCAAAAAGATAATCATGGTTGTAGCTCTGTGTAGCATAGAGTCCAGAGCAGATTTTATTACACTTATTGGAAGTTCTGAAGAGTACTGCAAGAATAACATTAATCTTTTAGCTTTTTGGCGATCTTGAACCATTCAGTGTGGAAAGATCCGTCCATGTCAACCCTTTCATAAGTATGGGCGCCAAAATAATCTCGTTGAGCTTGAACCAAATTAGCCGGTACACGTTCCCTCCTATAAGTGTCGAAATAGGCAAGACTGGCTGACATGCCTGGAGTGCTAATACCTGAGTTGATAGCAAGACAAACAACTCTTCTCCAAGCAGATTGCCTGTCAATGATTTCCTTTGCAAATTCTGGGTCGACAAGAAGGTTTGCAAGGTCAGAATTTCTATCATAAGCCTTCTTGATTCTGTCCAGGAAAATAGCACGGATAATGCAGCCTCCCTTCCATATCCTAGCCAGTTCCCCCAACTTCAAGTCCCAACCCTTCTCGATGCTTTTAGCACGAATGAGATTCATGCCCTGAGCATAACTGCAAATCTTGGATGCATAAAGTGCTTGCCTTACATCATCAATTAATTTTGCCTTGTCCACAACTTGGTCGGTCAAGACATCACCAAATCCTCCTGATTTGAAGACTTTAGCAGCTTCAACTCTTTCCTCTTTCAACCCACTAAGGAACCTTGAATCCAGAGAAGCTGCAATTGTTGGAGCTGCAACGGACAAATCAGCAGCTTGCTGTACAGTCCATTTACCAGTACCCTTCATGCCAGTTTTGTCCAAAACCTTATCGACTAAATAACCATCTGCCTTGTCATCCTTAATTCCAAATATATCAGCAGTGATTTCAATCAAGAAGCTCAAAAGCTCCCCCTTGTTCCATTCTGAGAAAACACTATGTAGTTCTTCATTAGATAATTTCCCAACAGATTTCAGCACGTCATAAGCCTCTGCAATCAGTTGCATATCACCATATTCAATTCCATTGTGAACCATCTTGACAAAATTACCAGATCCACCTTTTCCAATGTAAGTCACACATGGGCCACTATCTGGAACTTGAGCTGCAACTTTTAGAAGAATGTCTTCAATGTACTTGTAAGCTTCAAAGGACCCTCCAGGCATTAAAGAGGGACCATTTCGTGCACCTTCTTCACCACCTGAAACTCCCATCCCAAGGTATAACAAACCCAGTGCCAACATCTCTTTCTGTCGTCTCTCAGTGTTTTCATACCACTCGTTGCCACCATCAATGATACAATCACCTTTCTCCAAGTATGCAGAGAGAGTCTTAATGGTTTGGTCAACAGGGGCCCCTGCCTTAACAAGCATGATTACCACTCTAGGTTTCTGGATTGACTGAACAAAAGATTCAGGATCATGGAAACCATATACAGGAAGATCTCCCTCCTTTTTAGCTCTTTCAACAGTCTCATCGACTTTAGAGGTAGTTCTGTTATAAACAGAAATGGGAAAGCCTTTCTCAGCAATGTTAAGTGCAAGATTTTGGCCCATAACAGCCAAACCAGCAAGCCCTATTCTTGTAGGTGGAGCCATGTTTCTCCCTGTTAAATTCAGACATAATTAGTGAGATGGCAAAAGAAAAATCTAAAACACGAAAATAACTTCTAAGAACTTTTTACATATAAACCATCAAGAAGTAGGTGGAAAACTAGAAGCTCTTTTCATCATTTTTAGCCTAATGAACAATTCCAGGTTCATAATACAATCACCAAATCCTTAACCAACTAAGCTAACTAGTACCTTCTATGAACACTTACATGAAAAGCTTACCACTTTGCTTCACAATTAAAGATCTATTAGATTCAAAGTTGAGTGTTTTTATAAAGGAAAAATCAATCACATAAAGAATATGGTTGTGCTGTAGTTACCTTTTAAAGTCAACAGATTCAGAACTACAGATAATAAAATGAAATATATGTGCCAGCAGTTTTTAGTGAGTCAAAGAATAACCTTAACACACTTCAACAAGAAACAAAATCACTTTCGTATAGCAGATTCAACAAATGAATCAATTAATCTCTCCTTGGCTGCTAATCAAAGGTCTACAATCTAATAACTTCTGCAAAACCACTAAATTATTTGCATTCAAAAGCAGTCAGATCAACAGAATAGAAGGAAAAAGAAGAGACTATTAATCCTTACTAAGATGTCCATGTTTTACAAGCGCATCAACTAACCCTAGTAAAGTAAGAAAATGAAACAAAGGAAATGACATTGAGATCATGCATAAAACAACCTAATTATAAACCACTGTTAAAACCAACTTGAAATTTTGAACCCATGCAAATTGCAGGCAGAAACTAAGTAAAACTACAACTAAAATAAGAAGGAAAAAAAGAAAAAGAAAGATTCAACCAACCAAGAGGACATCTACCAATTGCAGATCAGCTCAATTAACGATAAAAAAAAAAAAGGAAAACTATCTCATGCAAGAATTGTTGGCCAAAAGTAATCATGCAGATCAAACCAACAGATAAAAAAGTTTCATACTTAATTGAAATTCAACATAAGAAAAAGAACCCAAACCTTTCGATCTTCTCTGTTCTGATAGAAAAAAAAAAGACCCAAAAAATTCAGAGGATGTATCAAAGATCTGATCTTTAAACAAACTAGACAATGGGTATTCAGAATTGGAGCAGATGAATGTATAAAAGAGAAGAAAAAAAAAGGAACTAAAATTCAGAGCCCCAATTGGTCAAATTTGGCCAGTCTCAGCTGTTTGTGGTAGGTGGAACAACCTCAATAGTGACAATTTACCCTTCTTATTTTTGCCAATATCACATGGACCCCGCTTCAAAATTTTAACTTGTGGAGTGATAAAATATTTTGTTTAAATGCCCTAAAAAATCTCAATTTTTAATAAAATTCTTTGGTTTTTAAAGGCTACGATCAATTGTCTAAAGTACACAATGAAATTATCCCCTTCTTTTTTCAAGAAAAATAGATAATGATGTGTTAAATTGGAATTTTTTACGGAATTACAAGATAAATTGGTAAATTGCTGCTTAGGATCTTATGTTCAGATTGTAATAGAATTGTTTTTAGTAGTATCTGCCAATAAAGAAACAAAGAATAAATTATTAATATTTATTATTATTGCTGTATTTGGTTGAATTTTGTATTTCTTGGACCCTGTAGACATCAAAGTTTGATTCTTTGAATACCATAAGCTGACCTTTGAAATCTAGAAAAAGTTGTATTGGTTCAAAGCAATGGTGTAACCATGATTTCATGTTTCCACTGTAATGATTACACATTGTGATCATTAGAAAGATCAATTGAAACTTTGATTATACATCCATTTTCAATCCCTAAACATTGTCTCTTTCCCCCATGGAAATCATCTGTAGGAAGGAAACCAAGCATTTTAGATGCATTTCTCACTTATACCCAAATAAATGACTTACAATTCTTAGCCAAATCATCAAACATTTTCAATGCCCATGAAAATTTCAAGCTTTAGCTTCCTTGCATATGCATTTCACTAATGCCATGTGATCATTGGCTTGCTTGTCTATTAATTCATACTTGATTTGAGAGAGACTGAGTTCTCTTATACCACTCCCATAAGCCCAAAAAAACCGATGAAAGATATTTGATGTGACAACTAGCAAGGCTAATAGCAAAAATGGACAAAGGTCTGACTTGCTAAAGAGTAATGACAAGCACACCAAGATCGAGAAAGGACTGACATGGTTATTCCTCTGGATAGAGGAAACAGTTAAGGCAGACGGAATGACTAATCTCAAAGTACCTTGGATTTCAAGACTAAGAGATCTATCACGTGAAAGATAAGATCAAGGTAAGTAAAAAGGTTGCATGCAGATATCTTCCCGAACTCTCATATTTTCCTTCCATTAACCTTTCTCTAAAAATTCCTTTCATTATTCATTGACTTAGGCATTAAAGAAAGATCGAAGTGCCAACTCCATCGCCCCATAGCTCACGTTCCCAGGTTTGCAAATCAGTCCGTTCCCCTTTGAAGCCTCGCAGCAATCCTAGATTCATTCTAACCCAAAGAAAACACTAACAAGTTCAGTGCTAGAAATATGCAACAGAATAAGTTAGATTTAGAAGTAATAAACTCAGCTATAGAGAGAGAGAACGCCAAAGGCATCTAAAAAGCCAGAAAGATTTGGCTTTTACAGCGTTGAAATTGAAGAATTAAATTGAAAAATGAAGTGTATTTAATATTTTTCAAACTCAAGCAAAGTTGCTTTCATCACAATATATCTTCCACCTGAATCAAATAGTACACAATACGCTTGAAAATGTGGTAAGCAAAGTAGCTCATTATGATGTTTATTGGAACAAAGGAGAGGTTACAACTTATTTTGTCAATAATTTTCTCCATCAACTTGTTGAAGGGTGACAAAGAAAACTCTGCAACGAGAATGAAGAACCATTACTGAACAAACTAGCATAGAGGTTTGAATTCAAATCCCACCAAACTTGATTTTATTATTTAAAAAGGTCATCAACCTGAATTCATAGGAAAAATTGAGCCTCAAAACCAAATGGTCCAAACTGAAAACAAATATTAATATGAAGTAGGAAATTTCTTGAATATTAAGAGCCCAAGACTATATTTAACAAAGTAATTTGAGGCGATTGATGAGGACTTGCTTTAGGCCTTCACAGCAGTCCCTTCCTGTAAAAATGTTGAAATCCCACACGGAGTGCTTCTTATAATACAGTTGAACTTTATAAAAGAGAAAAGCGCTTCAATTGTTTGCCGAGCTAAGTAACTCTAGCTTGTGACCCGAGTGGGGGCAGTGAAGTGGCAGAATGATGGTTTGATCCTCTGGGCAGGGTCCACGCATGCGTATTCCAGGTTCGCCCGTTCAAAGTTATGAGTTTGATTGAACCGCGAAAACCTCCTACTCATAGCAGTTGAAGGATAACGGGTCGGTGCTTCTTGGACCCGGATTGCCTTGTAGGCCGAGTTCAATCCGACTGTCATCTTTTTCTTTTTGTCATCAAGAATTCATCAAGAAAACTCAGCCAACTATTTACAAAGGCATCTAAAAAGCCAGAAAGATTTGGTTTTTACAGCATCGAAATTGAATTGACATATTCTCCCACAATACGCTTGAAAATGTGGGTTCTTTATGATGTTATTGGAACAAATGAGATATTACTACTTACTTTCTCCATCAATTCAAGGGTGACAAAAAAATCTGCAACTAAAATGAAGAGCCATTACCCAAGAAACTAGCATGGAGATTGGAATTTCAAACCCAACCCAATTTTATTTTATCATTAAAAAAGTTAATAATCTGAACTCATTGACCCAACTTCGAATCTGAATTATACTAACTCAAAACAACTATTAATTAAGAGCCCAAGACTATATTTAACCAAGTAATTTGAACCGAATTGCTTTCGGCCTGCACAACATTGCCTTCCTTCAAAAATATTGAATTCCCACACCAGTTGCCTCTTATAATATAATTGAACTTTATAAAAGAGAGAAACTGATAAGCTAAACATCGTTAGCTTACAACCCGGGTGGGACAACAGAGTAACAGGATGATGGCCCTCGTCCTCCAGGCAGGGTCCGTTCCATCTTCTTAGAGGCGAAGGCACTGCGTGAGGCTTGTTTCTCAGAGCAGCAAAAACTTCACGCTCATAACGGACCGGTGCATCGCCTTTGTAGGCTGAGTTCACCTTTTTCCTTTTTTAGATCCTTGGCTTCTGTTCATAGTGAAAAGAAATAGTGGTGCTGCAGTAACAATGTGGATTCTTTTTTTTTTCAGTTGCATTAATCTTTGATGGGTATCAAATACAGTTGAATTTTGATGTAAGCATGTTTCAGCAAGTATTTTCGATCTTGTCACATTTATTTTGGTTATGTGAATATATATCGCAAAATAACAATCAAAACATTGCGTTACAGTCCTACCTAAGAAGTGAAAAATTAAGAAAAAAAAGCTAGGAACAGTGCATGGCAAGTAATTAAGCAGAAATCCTATAGTTTTTCCTCATTATGGTAGTCGAGTCTTTTGAATGATGAACCCACACGGGGTGCCGCTTTTTTCTTTGTGTCATGTCAGTCCTACTCTTTCCCCACCTCATACCACTTATGGCTCCTTTTCTAGTACACCTGGCCTCACATATTTAGTTCTGTCACATGATACACCTTGTTTTACACAATTTCCCTCTATATATTGATCAAGCTTTTTTATGGTCCAGGTTTAGTATGAGTAATTTTTATATGATGAGAGAGGTTTAAATGAAAATGAAATGCTCAAACATGTTATTCCCATGGCCTTAAATTCTCGTACATCATTAAAAGCTAAGGCAGTGGCAGTAGACACAGACTGATACACCTAACAGAAGAACCAAATTCGAAAAATGGTAAATAAAAATAGGATGGTGATTGCCTCTGTCTTAATCATCCAAGCAAAATAGATGAAATTTTGGGATTGGAACATGTTTTAGGACTCAGTTGTCAGCTAGAGCATGTTCCAGGTCTGTCAAAGGTGAGTAAGGGCTAGTGAGTTGCATATCAGACAGCATCCTACGTAGTTGAGAGGCTTCCTCTTTCAGCTGAACATTTTCTTCAACAACCTTGTCGTGACTCTCGGACACATGGTTCAACTTATCGATAAGCTGGTGGTTCTCGTTCCTCAACCAAACAACCTGCGACCAGAGCTCGTCAAGGTGCCTTTGTTTGCGCATACGCGACCGGCGCGCTGACTCCCTGTTCGATATCATCCTCCTTTGTTTTCTCTCATTAATCACACATAATTGTTGCTCATCTGCCTCATCAGAGGTTGAGTTGTTGTTGATACATGATGGATGTGGACTAATGATTTCTTGAAGTTGAGGAGGGATATAGAGATTATGCAGGGGATTCGAGAACCGGCTCAACTCGAATGCCGGTACTGAATAGGGGGATGGATTTGAAGGAACTATGTATTGCAGACCTGAAATTTCACTAGGCTGCATGATTTAGAACAAAAATAAGGCACTAAATCTTGGAGGAGAAAATGAAACACCTAATAAGCTCTTGTTGGAGGAGAAGAGGTTCTTATAGACATGGAAAAAAGTTGAGATGGACCCACTCCCACTCTTGCAAATTTAATAGGAACAGTGAAGATTACTTAAAGCTTAGTTCTTTTTTGACTTGAATCAATATCATGTAAACATCATGTATTGATGAGTGCATATCAGACTCAAAAAAACATAATGTTTATGCACATATAGAAAATGGTACTTATACCATGTTTACTAACACATCACATGCATGTATATATACGCATCATTGAACTTTTCCCACATACATAAACAGAGGAAATGCAATTTGTGTTGTGGATAATCATTTTTCAGATGATTTACATGACAAAGAGAGGGGAGTTTGTATTTGTGGGGAGTACAATTATTTTTGATTTGGGGACAATGTTTTGGCTAAAGAAAGCAAAAGGGGAAGAAATGGGCATTCAACAAAATTAAACCAATTTCTTTTTAAAGTTTTAAAAGTGGGGATGTTTTAGAATTCAGGTTTTATTCAAATGCTTCTCATCCAATATAGATACTTTTGATTGCACTTTCTTTTAAGTGTTTCCGTTTTATAGATATTTTTTCACTGCAGATATAACAAATACTATCTTAATTAATTACAACATCTCAACGGCAACACCCAAAATATATAAAAATAAAAACTTTAATGAATCCTACTTAAATCACTTAAGTAGATAAAAAGATTTTCATTTCAAGTGTCAACACCCATCAAATATCTGTTGGCAACCATAATCAATGTTTAGATCAAATATATGGAAAGCACTGCAGAAAATAGGTGGGCAAACTAATATAAAAATATATAAATAGTGGCTTACTATATGGTCCAAGATGTTCTACTTATGACATATTTAAAGAGGCAAATAGTTTCTTAATTGCCAAACTTTTCTCTCTTTACAAGACTATGACATATGGTATTGGTTGCTTTAATGAAAAATCTTAAGTGTAAGTTGAGATGTACACAGATATATTTAATTCTCAAGTTGCTTGTAAGATCAAAATCGAAATTTAACTTGATGTTCAATCCTAAATTTTTTAACCTTTTTATACAGGAAAATGTCCTATATAAGGCAACTTGAATTGAGCACATAGAAGGAACCTGTTGAAATTTGGACGACTTTTGAGTCCATACCTACTATCTTTATTTTGAAAGACTAATGCTTTTTTACTGAGACAGATACTCCAAGTAATTGTGTATATATATATTTACGTGTAATAGTAGTAATAAACGTCCAACAGTCCTTTTGTGAAAGCACTTTCCTTTTTAACTTTTCTCTTTCGAAATATGTACATACATACACCACTCTTGCCCCAAACAAAACAACAATCACCCAAAAGCAATCAAAAAGAAAAGCTTCACGGTGGAAAATTCTTTCTAATATTAATGTCATCAAATCTTTGATTTTAATTATTCTCAAAACAAAAAAATTAAATATACTCTTGTTCAGTGCATACTTATATTTGATATTGTTGAGGAGTTTTTTCGAACAGCTGACTTGAACCTTCAATAATCAAATATATTGTTCTTGTATTAGGATTTTGTCTCCAACCTTCATGGAAGGGAATACCTCAGTTGATGGAGATAAGTGACTACAAAGTTTAAGAGAAATGTTAGTATTGAGCTTGTGAATAATAATAGAGACACCTAAACATGGAACACAACGACTCTCTGATCCACCTCAATTAAAATGAATCACCATTATCATTTTCGTATTATCTTTTTTACCAATTTCACACATAAACACATACTTATATTTAATACTTTCAAATAGAATATTTAAGGAGAATTAGAGATGTACTTTTTCAGATCTAATTATCCAAAAGCTTCCAAAACCAAAATCCCACGGAAGCAAATGGGGATATGGTGAGGAGGGTTGAGTGGAGTATATGGTCAACAATCTCATTAGACACAGATAGACCCTTCTTTCTTTTCTTGTCTCGTGTCCTTTGTTTATCCTTTTCTTTAATTCTCTCTATTAATTTCAGTTTTTTTTCTTTCTAAATTTCATTTTCAATAATTTTCTCAGTGGAGGGGTTTCACAGTATAAAGTTGCCATAGTTGAGGACCATTAAAGGAAGTATGTATTTTATGTCGGTTGTACTTGTTTTTCGTAAATTGTACATGTAGTGATATGTTGAATTTTTAGCTTTCCCAATGTTGGCACCAATTAGACAAAGACCCTAAGCTCAATTTCCTTTTATTTATTTTTTTTATCCTAATTGCTTTGTCTTAGAAAAATTAACAAGAGAAATGAAGTGTTTCTTTTTGTTATAATTGTTGAGTGGTTAGTCATTTAATCGTAATTCGAGAAAGAATAAGGATAAGAAATAAAAACAATTAAGTACAAAGATATGTTTACACAATTCGGTTCATCATTACGTATTTATAAGATCTTATTAAGTGAGAAATGAACCATAAATTTTCAATATAAGTTATGATTCAAACTTAATCATTTATTAGACTATTTTAGGTTTGCTCCTATATATTGATGAATACTCTCACTAATAAGTCTTTTCTATTGAAAGCTATTGATATAACAATTTAATACATAATAGCATTTTATTCCTCGCAATGAACTAGAGTTGAGCACACTCGTCTTTGTCCTCGAACCTTTTATTATATTAACTTTTAAAATATACCTCAATAAATTCATAACTTTTTGGGGTCAAAATAATTATGGAAAAGTTCAAATACAAAAGATGAAATTTAGATGCTCGTGGCTTTCGGATTTTACTTTTTGAAGTGAAATTATCAAAATGTTTTTATTTATATTAATTATTTAAAAAAATAATTAAATAAATTTATATTTTATGTAATCATTATATTAAATATTTATTTATTTTAAATATAATGTATTGTTATGTCAAATTATTTAAATATTATTTACAAATATCACTATATTAAAATTTTCAAATTAATTTATTTTTTACTTTTCAATATCATATCTAAAATAAATATTTTAACTTTTTATTTTTTTACATAATGTCTAGAACTACTCAAAGCCTCTCTCCAACTCTAAAATAGAAAGATAATACGCTTTCAACATATTGAAACCCACATTCTCCTGTATTGACAATAATATTCATGCCAATTAAACTAATACTTAATTAGCTTAAAAGTACTTTTTAAATTCAGAAGTAATGTTAAAAACTTAATTTTTGAAATTTAAAATATTATTCTCAATGCAAAAATTGAGATTGAAATGTTTTTTTTTAACTTTTTTGCCTTTAGAAATTATTAGATTATTTGAATATCTTATGTATTATTATATTATATTATTTAAATAATTTTTACAAATATCATTACTTATATTTGTTGAGAGATTTAAAAGATTCATTATACCGTCATTTTTGAAGAAAAAGAAAAAAAATCAATTCAAAATTGGGAAGAAACTTTCAAATGATACTCGAATTTCTTCACAACAACCCCTCCTTGAGTCGAGCTTATCATTGAGCTATCTATAACATGGACTCCTATCCTGAAAGTACTTTTAAAGATTAACTGTGATGTAGCCGTTTTCTCTTATACGTCAACAATTGGTATTGTTACCCTTATTCGAGACAATCAAGGACGTATAGGTAATGGAGCCAACACGCTAATTCATTACTCTGCTGAAGCCTTTGCTTTAATGGCAACATACCACTTGTGATTATGAGAGCAAACCTTGTATCATAGTTTGGTTGATATTTTGATACCTAATATTTGTAATTTTCATTTCAGTTTCCCTTTGGGAATAAGAATTTAACTTACAATTGAATTGTTAGACAAACTTCATATAAAATTTATCTACCTTTTTACTGTTACTTTTAACATTATTAGACATTTAAAATTAACAAAAAAACATGACATTTTTCAAAAACACTTTTTTTTCATTAAAAGCATTTAATTAACTGCAAGGGTAATGTAAAAGAAAGGGGAAAAGGGCATGTTGGGAAGAATAGCGATGCCAAGTGAGGGACATTTCCCTGAAAAAAAGATTTGGGTCATGCACGGATGGGTACCTGATTTAACCGGTCCAAAAACTTTTACTTTGAGGACAATAATGATTTATCAAAGGATTAAGCAGACAAATTTATATGAATAAAAATAAAATTGAAAAACAGGCAGGCAGGCGCATGATAGTCTGAATTGTGGGTCCTTTGTTAACCAACGCGCGTGGCTGCCTAGTGCACCTCCCTACTACCCTATTGCTCAGCCTGTCAACTCATCACTCATGCAAATGAAACCCCTTATTTCTTAAATTCAATTTTATTTTTATTCCAAGGGATATTCAGGTTCCTCAGTGTCACTTTGTAGCATTCATTTATGCACCCCATTAAGGCAACCTATGTCACATTTTTGTTGAATCCAATCTCCATTTTTAAATATGATATGTTTTTGGAAATTTTATTGTTTTCTAATTTGTTGCTATTTTAAATAGATATTTAGTTTTAAAGTTAACCAATCATGTTAATTATATTTTTGTTATACAAAAGTTTATCTTACTCAAAATTAATTTTTAAATTTTAAATTTCAAAAACTATATAATTTACAATTTTAAAAGAATTAAATTACATTTTTTCATCTTTAAGAATGTCAAAGTATTTTTTTACCATTAAATTAATTTATAATTTTAAAATTTTCAAGAGACTATATTGATAGTTTGTAATTTTAAGGGAAGAGTAGGCGTGAGTCCTGTTTATATCTTGTGAGTTTACTTTACATACATGTGGCCTTGTAAGTTAAGATGCCTATTAATCCAAAATCTCGAAACCCAAATCAATGACACAGCACACTTGACACAAACATGACATTTTTCATTTACACACCACGCATATTTGTTCTCTGGATATGATGGAACATACCTACAACAACAAGATAACATAAGTTAGCTAAATTCCAAATAGTCTAGAACCAATATAAGGGTGATATGTTAAAAACAATCTCTTAAAAGGCTTATCGAAACTAGGAATAAAGCTAAAACACTCTTTTCCCAGTAACTTTAAAATCTTTTCTCTTATATCTAATCCTTTCCTAACATTCACATGATGACCATATCAACCTTCTCGTGGCCTTTTTGTATCAACAATTTTATAATTGTACAAAAAAAAATCATATTTGACGTATGTGTATTTGAAATTTTATTTTCAATACATGCTTTCTTTTTTATCAAAGGTAAAAGAAAGTGGTTGTCTAAATTTAAACACGAGACTTGATATTTATAAGGACTTACATAATACAAGCTATTTATCACAACACTAATGACTAGTTAAAACAATATATATTTGATTCCCAATACTTATTTTCAGTCATAATTAAATGAATTAATTAAATTTTTAAATTTAAAGATACTAAATTTCTAGAAATTAATTGACAAAAAATAATATTCCAATCATCACCTAACACCTTCGTCATTTTTATTCCTTTTTACACCATTTTTTCCCAAGCGATTGTTGCTTTTCAAGTTGGTGTATTATTTAAGAATTATGGAGAATATTTTATGCATAGTCGCGCTATTAATGAACAATAACATAATACATTATCATTAGACAGAGCAAAAAAATAGTGAAGAACTTATAGATAAATACTAATAACTTTATTTAAGTATAATAAAATAATAATTACTTATAAATAAATACTAAAATTGTAAATCCAAGACCCTAAATCATAAATCCAAGAATTATAGATATTTATTTCTAATAGTTATTATTAATAAGTATTTATTTACGTTTAAATAAAATTATCGGTGTTTATTTGTAAGTCCTCTATAATTTTTTATTTTATTTAATGATAATTTATCATATTATTATTCAATAATTATACATGAGACTCTCTGCATCAAATAATATTCCTTACAAGTAAAATAAAATGAAAATTTGAAAACCAATCAAGTACAAAACATAAAATTGGTCTGTGAATGGATGTGCATATCTAATCCTTTAGATGCACTGGGAAATGATATTGTTGGCAAGGATAATTACGAACATTGAAAGAATTTGCATTTATGAACCATAACGACTATGGATAATACTTTAATTCTATAAAAGATTATATTTTAAAAACTTACGTAAATGATTTTATGTTAAAATCAAAGCATTACGAAACATTATGTATGCAACACAACACAAAAATAATTTAAAAATAATAATTAAAACATGGAATAAAATAAAAATCTAAACAGTATACATATACACATACATGTCAAAATATGCATACATAAAAAATTCATATAATTTTGATTGGGATAATAGCCCTAAATGTTTAAATATTCTGTCAATTTTGTCATAATTCTAAAAAATTCAACAAATTTAGCTCTTATTATTTACATATTCTATTAAATTGGTCTTGACTCTAAATTTGTTGATATCCAATAAGGGTTAAATTTGTTGAATTTTTTAAAATCAGGACCAAAGTGACATAATTTATAAACATTGAAGGTTAAATTTGTTATTATACCAATCAAAAGTGAGATAAATTAATGGAAAAAGTGCACGTTGTGATTAATTGTCATTAGTTGCTTACTTTTGAAATTAATAGGAGCCAAATTGCTTTGTTTTCTTTCTGAGAAAGGTCTATTTGCTCAATATCAAAATTAAAAGGGACTAAAGAGGTTTTTTTTACCAATTTTTTTCTCTAATTCCTTTCCTTCTCTCCTTTAAGTAACGAAAAATTAAGAGTAAAATACGATTTATTAATGGGAGTATAGACTAATTTGTAAAAGGTTTAAACATGTGGTTAAGCATAATCACTAAAGATGGAAAAACAGGAGTCTATAATTGCAATCGAACCAATAAAGGATGAGGTGATGATTTGGAGATAAACCAAAATGTTTAGCTAGTGCTCGTGGCTAAAATTAGCCGTTGATTTGCACCAAAATATGCCTTGAATGATCATGGGCCGTTAAGGTGGATGGTTTTAAAGTCATAAACACGTGTAATGATATCAGCTAAGCACATCTACAGTATATCATGTATCCTAATTTCATTAGTTTTTATAGATTTCATAAGTACATATTCTTAATAGGTATGAAAAAAAAAATTTGATTGTTAAATATAGGTTTAGTTTTTAATTATTG
>NC_053431.1:6305953-6402018 GCF_007990345.1 Gossypium hirsutum | reverse complement strand
ACGCACGGGAAGGATTAGCACCTCGATACGCCAAAATTGGTACCTAGTTGATTAATTAGTGTCTTAGTGTCGAAAATTTGAAAACTTGAAAGAATTTAAAATACGATCCCTCTTTGTAAAGAAAATGCTCAAATGTTAAGGACCTTCTCGTCTCACAATATAAAATGTCACATCCAGTAAGTTAGGACACGACATCTTGAATTTTCGAGAACGAGCTTGCCTTTTATATAAAAATTCGTGTATTTCAAAAGGTTATTCAGTTAGTTAAGGTGAACGAGGAAAATCGAAACCCAGTAAGTTAGGGCACGTTTCCTCGAATTCCCAAACACCGAATATTGCCTTTACTTGCAAAAATCTTATTTCGAGGTAACGAAATGCCATACCCAGTAAGTTAGGGAACAACACCTCGTATCTCCGAGAATAAGCATTTTTCAAAACTCATGTCACGATTTAAAAGAGTATTCCGTTATTTAGGTTAAAGGAGAAAAATCGAAACCCAATAAGTTAGGGCACGATTGTCTCGAATTACCAAATACGGAATATTACTTTTATAAAAGAATTATTATTGGGTTGGATATAATGATAATAAGAATAATATTAAAGTAAAGTAAACAATAATACTATATATAAATGTATATATATATGTATATAATAGAAATACACACTACTATATAATAATAATAAATATAGAAATACAAAAAGCAAATATAATAAAAATATTAAATTAAAGTAATAAAAATAATACTATATATAAAATATATATATACATAAAAATATACACTAATATATAATAGTAATAGTGATAGCAAAAATAATAAAAATATAAGTAATATTAATAATATATTAGAATACAAAAGTAAAGTAATAACAATAGGGGTGATAATAATAATAATACAAACAATAATACATATATATAATAATAGTAGTTAGAAATAAAAAATAATAAAAGTAACAATAATGATAGTAATAATATAAATAAATATGGAGAGGGCATATATAATATAATAATAATATAAAAAATAATATATACATGAGAAATAATAATAATATAAATAATAGTAAAAATAATAAAATAATAAAACAAAGCTCTCAACTCTCTTTCTCCCTCTTTTCTAAATCCGGCCGTTGGTCCGGCTTTGCTTCGGTCATGGACCCCCACGGGCCGCCATCGGCGCCACCGTACACGGCGGCCGGACCTCAAAAAAACCTTTTTCGATAATGAAAATATGGGTAAGCTTCTTACTTTTATTTTTACTTTCGTATAAAAAAACAAAATAAAATTGAAAGGAAAACAATAAACAAACAAAGAACTAAAGATAAGAATAGACAAAAGAAACCTCTTTTGCTTTGATCTTTGATTAATCTCCAAAAACTAGCTTTTCCAAGAAACAAAAATAACCTTTTTTACAAAAAAACACCTCCAAAAAACAAAAAAAACCTCCTCCAAAACAAAGAACAATCCTTCTCCAAAAATTCAAAAACCCACCCCCTAAAAACAAAGTCTTGAATGGCTTTTATAGCCAAATTTTACAAGTGGAGTGGTTGGGGTGGTTTAGGTGGCCAAGGGTGGTGGAGTTGGTGGCTAAGGTGGGTGGCCAACAAAGGTGGTGGAGTAGGTGGCCAAGGTTTTTATTTATTTATTTATTTATTTTTTGTGTTTGGGTTGGGATTAGGTTGGGCCAAATTGGGTTTGGTTAGGGTTGGTTTAAGTTGGGCCAAAATTGGGCCTTTACAAATGTAACCACCTTTAAGTTATCAGTTTGAATCAATACTCTATCAATATTCTTAACTTCTTTTCTTTCTTTTGAATTATGGTTCACATTACTTTATATAAGCTTTTAGATAATTAATCCCAAGAATTTATTTATCTAGTTATTTAATGTTGAAAAAATTATTTCACTAAAATAATTGACAAGTCACACCGTAGCTAAACCTCTAATTAACAATTCAAAATATTTGATAATTATAAAAAGATTCATAGTTAATATTATTCCAAACATTTTCTAAAATCCATTTTATACATTATGGTGAAGCAATCAAAATATATATCACACATCTAAAAATTACAAATGGGAAATATGTGATTCCTAGCCATAAGGAAATTGTAACGGGGTTAGTTTATTAGCTTGATGCATAGAAGTGTTGCTGCATGTAAAATGTTATATCTCCATATATGTATGAGAATCCGTGTTCTCACAAGTAATGATTTAACTATTAATTAGAGGCGTTTAATTAATACTATCACTAAATTTTGCGTATAAGCAATAGGCTTTGCAACATATTGTTTCAACTTACATACAATATCATTAAAAGCTTAAGATATAAACTAATCAACATTAGCAAAATTGTCTCAATTACATCATTTGTAATTTTCCTCTTAAACTAATTATTTAAGCAAATGATCTCACAAATGACATGTTATGAGTTAATAACTCACATGTGATTATTTTATAAATGCATCTACCAAAATTATATAATTTTATAACATTCCACATGGTGGATGGATGAGATGAGCCCATAGTTATTCTAAAAATATGAGAGATTTAAAGTAAGATTTAACTAGTGAAATTCTAATAAATAATTTTCTTTAAAAACAAGCAACACATAAAAATTATTTAAATTGAAAAATCTTCGAATTCTTTAATGGGTGCTCGTCGAAATTCTCAATTATTTTTCTCACCTCATTGATTAAGATGACTTGGCTAATCATGCCAAATAATTGAAAATTTTGAACATGTGTTTGTTTTTGTACTATACAAACTGAACATTACAGCTGTAGCGACGTAAAAAAATTTCGCTTTCGGTCACTAATTAAGGCGATTATTTGAAAATTTAAAAATCGACTTTCGATTTTATTAAAAAAGGGAGTCGCCACCGATCTTTTTTCTAGGTGTGACCGGACACCTAATAAATCATCCTTTTTTAGAAAAGAAAACTTATTCTTGCACAAAAATGAAGGCCGAATTTAGGTCTACGTCAAAAGCCAGAGTAAAGTTAGGTTTGGGAGTCGGTTACGCGTGAGGAAGGTATTAGCACCCTCGCGACACCCAAAATTGGTATCTTATTAAACACATGTTGTCTTGATTTTCAAAAATACGAATTCAATTTGACATTTAAGTGTGATCCGATTGAAGGAAATGAGAAGTTGCAAGTTTTTTTGTTTTTTAGAAGGGCGTCCCGTTTTTAACACAAGCCGATTGATTTCACCCAACATAGCGATGAAATCGATGACTTAATGTTAAAATCGGTACATTGCCTTATTCTTAAAATTAAAATGTAAAAAGTTTTTAAAATGATAGTAAAAAAAAATCCAAGAATATTATTGTCAATAAAATGCAAATAATGATGTGAATAATAAAATATATAAAATATAAAATATTAAAATATCAAAATAATAGAATAATAATAATTAATATTGACAAATAAAAAATAAAATAGAAATAAAAAAATGTACATAATATATATATATTAGAAATAATAATGATGTTTAAAAAACAATACTATTAATAATACTACATAAATATGTACATATATAAAAAATAAATACGTGATAATATTAAAAATATGTACATAATATAGTGTTAAAAATACATACATAATATAGTTAAGATATATACATAAGATAACATGTAGAAAAAAAAAATATATATATATAAAAATAATATAATATTAAAGATATATACATAAAATAGTACAAAATATATATATACGTAATATAGAATTTAAAATATACCTAATATATTAAAAGAATATATATAATATAATATTAAGAAATATAATAATAACAAAAAAGGAGAGAGAGGGAGAGGGTGGGTGATTTCCGGCCACAAGGCCGACCACCGTCCGGTCGCCGTCGGCCCCACCGTACACGGCAGCCGGACCTCAAAAAACTTTTTCGGTAAAAATGGATAAGCTTCCTCCTTTTATTTTTACTTTCGGATAAAAAAAACAAAATAAGATTGAAAGAAAAAACGATAAGCAAACAAAGAACTTAAAACGAGAATAGACAAAGAAACCTCTTTTGCTTTGATCTTTGATTAATCTCAAAAAAAAAACTAGCCTCTCCAAAAACTAGCCTTTACAATAATTCTTCTCCTTGATTACTCCCAAAAAACCTCTCAAAAATCCTTTACAATAACTTTCTCCCCAAAAAACCTTTTTTTTAGACAAAGAAACCTTTTTTGCTTTGATTTTTGATTAATCTCCAAAAAAAAAAACTAGCCTCTCCAAAAACTAGCCTTTACAATAACTCTTCTCCTTGATTACTCTAAAAAAAACTCTCAAAAATCCTGTACAATAACTTTCTCCCCCCAAAAACTTTTTTTTTTAGACAAAGAAACCTCTTTTGCTTTAATCTTTGATTAATCTCCAAAAAAAAACTAGCCTCTCCAAAAACTAACCCTTACAATAACTCTTTTCCTTGATTACTCTAAAAAAAACTCTCAAAAATCCTTTACAATAACTTTCTCCCCCCAAAAACTTTTTTTTTACATTTGGTTTTATGATGGCTTTTATAGCCTTGTTACAATATTTTTTTTTTTATTTGCTATCTTTTCTTTTTGCAAGATGGAGCAAGTGGAGGAGCAAGTGGCAGACAATGGATATCAAAAATGGGAGGAATTTGGGGTAAGTGGGAAAGTGGCTAGGTGACTAAGGTTTCTTGATTTTTTTTTAGGGTTAGGGCTAGGGTTAAATGTGGGCCTAAGTGTAAGTTAATTTAGAGGGGTTTTGATTTTTTTCTTGTTGTAAATGGGTTTAATTTGTGGTAGGCCAAAATTGGCCTGCAACAACAACAAAAGCTACATATAGTGTCCCTTTTTTTTATTACCTATTGCTGTTCTTAAAACGACTACTAAAAAAATAGTCGCCTTAAAAAGCATAGTAATTCAAGAGATCGAAGAGTTTGTTACAAGAAACGCAACAAGTTAACGACGCTTTTTTTTAGCTTTAGCGACATAAGCCATTATTTTATAAAGAGATTAGTATTCGATCGAATCAAGTGAAAATATTTTGAATAAATTGAGTTAACGAGTTTTATTTTATCATTCTAATTCGATTTGAAATTTTTTCGAATTGAGTCAAGTAAAATGAAATTCGAGTTGAGTCGAATCGAGTGAAATTGTTCGAGTTAAATTTAAAAATTAAACATGTCAAATTAAAATCTTGTTATAGTATAACTAATTTCATGTTAGAGCACATGAATTTGAAAACTTTTTCAAAGAAAAATTATAATAAAATAAATTATTTTAGTATGATAAACTTAAATAATTAATTAACTTATTTAGGTCAAAAAATTATTAGTTTAGAAAATTTTTAAAATTTTAACTATGTTTATATATTCTTTAGAATTTTTATTTTTTTTAAAATATATAATTTTTATAAGTATTTTGAATTTTTTTTTGTAATTTTTGTTAAGAGAGATCAATTTGCTCATTTTCAAATTTGAAAAGATCAAAGAGGTATTTACACTAATCTATTATTCGAATTATTCAAGTTATTTGAATTGTAAAATTCAACTCGACTCAAACTTGAAACTAAAATAATTCGATTTGATTAACTCAAAATTTATTTTTTTCAATTTTTTCAAATCGAATCGAATTTTTTTATCCCTAAATTTATACATAATGGAACGCTTTGTTTCCTTCCGTCACAAAAAATTACTTTGATAGAAAATTATATTTAATTGTGTTTGTAAAAAGAACACCCAATTTATTTGTTTTTGCGATGTTGTCCATCTACTTGTCGCCATATTTATGAATTTCTAGTTAGGGTGAGTAAAATTCGTTTCAATTCGAAAAATTTGATAAAAAATCAAATTGTGAATTAAATAATTCGAGTGATTCGAATCAACTCGAATAAAAAATTAAAATTTTTAGTTTAACTCGAATATGAATTACACAATTCGAGTTATTTGAAAATCTGAATAAGAAAATGCAAAACTACGTCGTTTTGATAAATGTTTATCTATTAAGTTAAAAGGCAAAACCATTATATTGTTTATGTAGTTAAACAACCAGTCTATGTAAATGTCATATTGAGTATAAATAATAGGATTCATTAACTCGACTCAAAAATTTTTAATTTGACTCGATTCGATTAAAAAAAATTTCATATTGAGTTCGGTTGTTAAAATAAGATTCGTCAACTCAAATAGCTCAAATTTCCTTTTAGGATTCATATGACATTTCTAATTTCGGATTTCGTTTTAGAATTTTCATAACATTCTTTTTTTTTAAATGGAATATGAAATGCAAAATTATTGAAAACCTGATTTTATATGGACTTTTCGAGGCCGATTGCTAATTTTAAGCTTATGAAACCATTGGATCTATATTGCATATTATGTGGATGAATATTAAAACAATACATGAACTTTAGTTTGATATGCAATGTTATAGATTTTATGCAATTTTATATATGATATTTTAACTTGATTCAAATTTTATAAACTACTAACAACATTATCGACATAGTACCACTTTACGTTTATATATCGTAAGCACAAACAATTATATTAATCCAATATGAAAATAAATAAATAAATTTATTTCTTTTAAATGTGCACAATTAGATTAAAATTAAAGTTTAATGTGTTTATGTATATGTATATCTATAAAAAGAGGAAGAAGATGGGCCACAAGAAAAATTCCCGCAAATACCATGGTGATAGCATGTATAAGAGCCGAAATAGGAGTAGGCCCCTCTATGGCATCAAGTAACCATACATGAAGAGGAAATTGCGCCGGAAAATAATAAAGAGGCACATAAATTAACAAATAAAAAATTAACCTCATTATTATAAATCAAGTTATTAAATATTTCGAACAAATCTTGAAATTCAAAACTTCCCGTTATCCAATATAAAAACCTAATACTCCTAATAATAAACCAAAATCGCTTATCCGATTAGTTACAAACGTTTTTTTACAAACGTTTACCACAGCAGGTCGTGTGAACCAAAAACCTTTTAATAAATATGAACACATTCCAACTAATTCCCAAAAAATATAAATTAGTATCAAATTCAAACTAGTAACTAATCCCAACATTGAAGTGTTAAACAAACTCATATAAGCAAAAAAATCTCAAATATCCTTGATCATGAGACATATAATTGTCACTATAAATGAAAACAAAAATTCCAACAATGGTGATTAATATTGACATAATAGAGGTAAGTGAATCAATAAAGTAGCCAAACTCAGAAAGAAAAATCATTCTTGATGGTCCAAGACCATACATATTGATAACAAATTTTCATGTATATAATTACATCAAATTAAAGTTCTTATATTGCATTTCACATTAAAATAAAATTCATGTATAATTTTAATATTTATCCCAATATTATAAATCTGAAATGTGCCACATATTATAACATTATACTATGATATATATTGTACCATCAAAATAGAATGTAAAAACAGTAAATAATATTCAATGATAAACTAGTTAAAGCAATTAAAGAATAATTTCGAAGTGGCCCAAGACAATAAACCCAAATAATAAGTAATAAAAGTCCAATTTATAGTCCATTTACAAATAACTCAATTACTAAACCCAACAAGCCCAAAAGTTTAGAAACCCTAGCTCAACTACCAAAAACACTTCAGCAACCCTAGCCTCCTTCAGCCTCAGCCGCCGCATGCCTCCTCTGCCACGTGCGCCACCACCGCTCGGGGCACCAACCACCAGCCTCACACGCTCACATCACCTGCAAAGTGAGACCAGCACGCAAACAAAAGAAAACAACAAACAAAGAGACAAAAACGGTAGCAAGACAACAAGAAAGAAAACAACGCAGAAACGACAAAGAAATAAAAACAAACAGTTTACTATCCGGCTATAAAAATCAAAATATGGCCTTTTGTAATTTTTTACGCGCATTAAGCAATCACAATAGCAAAAAACCAAAGAGGTTGATTTTATTTCCATTCTCGTTTTATGTTCTGAGTTCATTGATTCTCTTTTGTTATTTATTTTTTATACGAAATAGACAAAAATAAAATAAGGAAGGGGAACTTACCTGATTTACTCCGTGATCGCGCCAACAGAGCCTCCTTCTCTTTCGCCGGACTCGAGTCCAAAAAGGGGGGAGAGGAGTCTTCTTTTCTCAATATTTTCAGGGCTAAAAGGGGGGGCCTTTAGGCGTGTTCAAACAGGGGCTAAAGAGCCCATTATCGCACCTCCGACCACCGCTTATGGCGGCCGGTACGGAGGTGAATCGCACCCTCGGTGACCAAAGGCAAAGGGAGAGGGAGAGAGTAAAAAGAACTCTCTGTTTTTTAAAAAAAGGGAATGCAGAAATGAAAAAAAATTGACCTTAATAAAAAAACATGAAACGGCAGCATTGTTTTCAAGGTTAAAGTGGGTCATCTGCACTATGGGTCCTTCAGTTTTGCTACCCGTTTCCAATATCCCCATTTGGTTCTTAATTTTGCGCTTTAATTTGGCCCCATGGATTTTACACTAGTCGCATTTTGGTCCTGCATGATATAAAGCGCATAAGGGCTGGGATATTCTCCTAACAAGTCCCTCTTTCTCTGCATACGTTCCATTCGGACCCTCTTTCTTATAAAATTCATCACTTCAGTTGTATTTTATTTTTTTAATTTAATCCCTAACCTACTAATATCAAACTATTTTGTATATTTTACGTACTTATTTTTTTAAGAAGAACATGTGTTCTGTTAAACAATTATATATATATATATTAGTTCTTAAAAAAAAAGTACATTCTATGTATCATTTATTTAAAATTGAGTTATAGTATTCTTTTCAAATTGTTTTATTGTACATTATTCTAGGTTATGAATATACATTTTCTTATTACATATCATTTTTTTTAATTATCTTGTATATTATTTATTTTATGTTTTTATGTATATACCATGTATTTTAAAGTTTTACATATTTTAAATTTTTATATATCATGTAGTTAAAATTATTTTATATGTTATTTATTCAAAGTTTTATATATAGTTTATTTCAAATTGTTTTACTATTATTTACTTTAAGTTTATCTATATTATTTATTTGAGATTTCTTTTTATTTATTCGTTTTGAATTATTCTTATACATTGTTTGAAACTATTATTTACTTGAAATTGCTATGTTATTTCATCTTTTGATTGTTAAGATTAGAATTTAAGTGACATATGTTATATAATTATTACCATTGTGTGTATTAGATTTAGTTTATTCGTATTTTCTTTATTGTCATTTGCTTGTATAATATGGTATTTATGTTGTATTATTCCATGCTCTAGGCTATATTTTGTTCCATCTAGTCTAAGTCATATCATAAATTAAACCCCAATACATTTATCCAACAAATCGCTTTATTTTAACCTAAATAAATAATACACGTCTTTTAAATATTGTATTCACTACTATTCAAAAACCAAATTTTCCAAATAAGGCAATGTTTTTCATTTTGAAATATCGAGGAATTGTGCCTTAAGTTACGGGGTTTCGATTTTCTCGTTGTTTCTAAATAGTTAAATATCCTTTTCGAGTTTTAAAATACATGGGATTTCAATTTAAATTAAAGACGACCTTGCACTCGGAAATTCATGGTATTGTGTCCTAACTTACGGGATGTGATACTCCGATATCTCGGGATAAAAGAATCTTTAAGCAATCGTTTTGAGCTAATTCAAGAATTTTAAAATCGATGTTAATAAAAAAGATCGTATTTCAAATCCATTCCCGATTTTTAATTTTTGACATTAAGACACTAACTAATCAATTCGGTACCAATTTTTGGGCGTGTCGAGGGTGCTAATCCTTCCTCACACGTAACCGACTCCCGAACTTGTTCTCTTGAATTTCGTAGACCAAAATGCCGTTTTAGTAAACTAAAATTATTTTATTAAAACAAAGGTGATCCGATCACACCAAATAAAGATCGGTGGCGACTTCCGTTTTAATTTTCGTTTTCACACAAAGTCGATGCCTGTTTTCAACAAAAAGGTTTCGACATTTAGTTTATAAATTAATTGTAAGAACAACTCAATAATTATCCATTGCCGATGAACAACCCTAAGAGACCTTCTGATGATTTACTCACTAATCACCTTACTAATTAGAAAGATTTGACTTTAATTAACAAATTCAACCGTGCACGCGTTTTTATTTAAATTAGATAATTCATTCCCATAACATAACCCAGTTACTCTCTCAATCAAACTATGCTAACTGGTTCCATTTATTAGAATAAAGAGATAATTACAGATCTAATTACTCTAATTAACTGATTATTATCTTAAATATTAAATAAGGGGTCATACTTGAAATGATACTAAGATCAATAATAAGTGATTGCCATACCTTTCTTATAAAACAGAGAATGAGCAAATATGTAAGAAAAGAATGAAGAACACTTTGAACCTTACAGTTCTAGTAAGACTCATGAGCTTCTATTTACGTTTTGCTAAAAAAAATTCATAATTAAGAGAATGCCGAAAAAAAATTATAGTTAATCCTCTCTATAATAGTAATATTTACCTATCAAATTTTTGAATATTATAGAGTGATGGTTGTTATACACTTATAATTTCATTCGAGACATCTATAATAACATTCGAGATTAGATCATATTTAATTTTTTTAAATTTTCAAATTTAAAAGCTATAATTTATAATAATTGATGAGATTTAAATTATATTTTTAATAAATTTTACAATAATAATTTCCATTTTTTAAAGATAGCCTTCATTTAATAACATATGATTAATATATTTTTATATAAAATTTAAACATTTTATTATTTTTATTTCACTTAGGAATAAAATTAATTTTATTAAAATTTAAGACAAGTGACTACAATACAAAAGTAATTTAGTAAACTGTTATAGAGAAGTAATTTAATAAAAAAATGTATCTCATACTTCATGATTATTGCTGTTATAAAATATAATAATAAAACATAAATAAAATTGTTCTACAATAAACTTGAAGTACATATGATTATTGTTCTCTTTTCTCATCAATCCAATCACCGCTTATGTTTTTCTTTTCCTTATCAATGAATAGACATCTTTACTTGTATGACTTATGTCTCCTATTTCTTGAAAAAATTATTCGATTATCAGATTTGGTATGATACTGATGAGATATTTGATGACATCGATAAGATTGATATTCAAATATTTCTTCTTAAAACGTATTAATTTGACCCCATAAGCGAGACCACCACCCCATGGCATGTTGCCGCCAAAAATAGAACCCCGTAAATCTCCTAATTGTTCCAAAGCAACTAGAAAGAGATTTTTTAACCAGAAAGAATTCAGTTCAAATGTAGGATACCTATCCAGAAGTTCTCGCAACTCAATCATGTATGACGGAATCATCAAAGATTTGCCCTTTTCGAACTCTATCTATAACTCACTATAGGCTCAAGAAACAAAGAGAAGATGTGTACGAAATATACAACAACAAGAAGGAAAATGATTGAATAGAGGAACTCCTGAACATTTGGCAATCTCAGATGTGTCGATATCAATGATGACTCATTATTTCAACGAATCATTTCTTTGGACAGAAGAAAATTATGTTTGTATTACACAGAAGAAAGAAAGTTCATATTCAGTTCTTTTTAAACTATTGCCAAAAGTTATCTCTTATAGAGGAGTTTTATTCCAACTTCATTCTATAAAGATAATAAAAATATAATAATTTACCAAGTATTTGAAGATCAATCTTATTTTGTGCGAGATTTAGTGCAAAGCAAACTATATTAGCGTTACACGGGCTAATGCATTATCTTAATAGTGTCGTGTAAAGCTATTTAATTTATCCCAAAAAATATAATAATTAAAATAATAAAAAAATCTTATAGTAAAATAAAAGATAAAAATAAGAATTTTAAATGAACTAGAACACCTCATTCAACGGTGAGTATTTGGTACATTGATAATGCATTTTTTAATTCCACGAGCATATTTATAAATTGCAGCGTTTTTCATTTCTTTTTAATTTTTTATTATACTTGTCTAACTCATTTTATTTGCAAAATTTTTAAATTTTACTAATAATATATCAAATATTATTTCGTAATTAATAAATTATTATTAAAAATATTATGGTAGATGACTTGATCCAGAAAGTCTCTTTTTTGCTGCTCAAATTTCCTCAAGGGCGCCGTGCTCTAAGCCAAGTTGAATATTTCCGGCGTATTGCATAAAATTAGCTTAAATTTTAGTATCTTCATGACATAAAATAAACAAAATATACTAATATTATTAGAATTAAATTCCAAAATCATGCCAAATTATGTGCTTTAAGTTGGGATTTGTTTGACTCATTTAACCTACATTTTAATGAGCATTTGGTGGTTCTAATTCTTGTGTTTCTTCTACTTGTCTTTAGCTGTTTTGTTTACTTTGAGACTGTATTGACTGAGATTAGCCACCTACTGTGACCAATTCCAAGGACTTCTCTCTTTGAAATCATTGCTCAATGGTTGTAGTTGAAAATTTATTTATAATAATATCGATTCGAATTATGCTCACCTCGGAAATAAATATGTTGAATCTATCTGAGAAAGGATTGTATCAAACTGTGATTCCACATCATCGCTATCCCTTTCCAATAGAAGAATAACAAGTCAGATTTTTTTTCTCCTAATTTTTAGCACTTTTAGTTTATTTGAATTTTTTTTCCAAGAGGAAAAAACTTAAAATCAGAAGTAAAAGTCTCATTTGTCATTCTCCTAAGGTATTGAGATGATGTAAAATCACAATTTCATACTATCTCTTCTCCTTACATCTATGTCTGAAATATATCAAAGGAATAGAATCAAGAATCAAAACAGCACAAGATATCAAGAAGTTGTGAAAATAATAAACTATTTATATTGAGAAGTTCTGAATTTACAATTGAAGTAGGATTGGCTTACTATGAAATGTGAACAAACCTCCAAAAATAAATAAATAAATAAATCAATGGAAGTAAATAAGACCAAAAATTCACCCGCTTTGAAACCTACTCACACTGCTTCAAAAAAACACCACAAATGTAACCCTTGCCGAAGCAATAAAAAAATAATAATTACTTTTACACGTTTACTCCCACCTACCAATATTACTCTTAGTCGGACATGGGAGTAAGCTCTACTTTCTAAATTTTTTTTCATTGTAGGAACAAACCTCATATCCATGCCCGAATATATATCAAATACAAATGTCGGATACGGATACTTTAAAATAAATAAAGAGTGGGGATAACATAGGTGGATAGCATGTAAAACCGATATTGGTTATTCACAATTTCGTGGTAAGCTGACATCCTGCAACTCTTGAATCAAACTTCATGCTGGTCAGTTTACCCTCAATCTGACTTCACCTGAAATATAAATGTCATGTAGTCGATCATGATTATACAACCAAAGGTTTAGGATGTCAAACAAAGAAAAACTGATTAACTAAACAGAGCAAGGCATTAAGTTTACATTACTCGAGTTTAAGTGCGTGTTGGATACAGTCAATATTCCCATATCAACATCTAGATATTCGTCGGACGTGAATGTCAATCATAGGTATTTCAAGAAAAATTAAGAGTCAAAGCAGCATAGCACTAAATTGAAATTGAGTTCGATAACATGATCAATGGTAGAAGTTCATTATGTTACATAAGAACCTCAGAATAAATATGGCATATATTATGAACATCTGATGCACGTTCGAGCATGATGATGCAAAACCCGGGTTTCTTATGGATGGTAAATAGGATGCAGGTACAGTCACTTCCAGTTATCTCTCAAATACCTATCTTCATTGCTTCCTATTTTCTATTCTTAATCCTACAAAACTCACATTTCACATATGTGGCATCATTCATGGTTAATCTAATTATATCTTGCAGATACATGACCATACAGCATTCATTGTTACAAAACCAAAAAGAAATGATCAGCTTGAGATGGTAGCAATTTACTTGAAACAAAACAAACACGAGGCAGTGTTAATCAACGAGAGGCATAAAGCAATTTGCGCAACAGTCAGTCAAGGCATGCAAAAATTTTATACTGAATGTGCAAGATCTCCACCAAGAAGAGACTATTTTCTTCGGAGAGACATTTATAAAAGAATGCTTACCATGTAATGATAAACATAATGCTCATGACGCAGACATGTTCCTCCTCCTTATCCCCAGTTTCCTCAATTCTCGTAACTCATGAAGTATCTCTTGAATAAGAAGTAGACCTTCGTTTCCAATTTGAAGAGATTTTAGAGAATTCTCAAGAAATTTATAGTCAACCACAAGTGCTTCCAGCTTCTCGTTAAGGTCAGAAATTTCATTTTCAACACTGGCCAAACCAGTTTCATTACAATTCTCAGAACCCTTCTGCCCATTGGAAACCATATGACTGTTTCCCTTACTAACCACTTGATCTTCACTTACTGAAGTATTTGACAATTCTTGCGAAGGAGCACTTTCATCAAGGGACTCTTGCTGATGTTGGCCTCCATTTGCTGCTTCATCCAAGCTTTCCCTATCGGAAATGTGTGGCAAAGTACCATGATGAGCAAACTTGCTAACTTTCCTCTCCAAATCTCGCAGACGCTCAGAAATGTACAACTTCTCATCCTCGAATTCTGACCATGCAGATTTGGCTACAGGATTATCACTGTCGGGAAACATTGTTTTCGAGGGAAATCTCAGATCATCTTTTACGGAAAATGTGCTCGTAGTCTCGGTAGAAACATGCCCGTTGCTTAAGTTGATGCTTGCCCCAGTTAAATTCTCTATATGAGTTTCATCTGTGAAGGTTAATCTGTAAAATTCAAGCTCTGCTTCCAGATCTTGTAGTTCTTTCTCCCTTTCTGCCAGAAGATCATTAGCTTTATCCAGGGCATCTCCATCATATTCTGCCTGCTCTTCCATCATCCTTAGGTAATGCAGGCCCTCCATCTGGAGGTTTGACTTCTCTTCTTGCAACCTTGTAATCATAGCCATTGCCTGATTAGCAGCTATTGCGGAGGCATTTCTTTCTTCCTCCAATTCCTTATATAATCCATCCATGCACTTCTGATAATGCTCAACTTGCCGCTTCAGCCTATCGACTGGATCTTCACCTTCAATTTCACTGAAAGTGCTTTCATTCAAAGGTTCAAGGATATCAAATTCACTCCTTTCTGTATAGAGTAGGTTATCAAAACTCTGAACCCCATAAGGATCGGATTCATTAGTTGTCTCAAAGTCATCACTATGACCTTGTAACTCAGGACTTAAATGAATCCCTTCTTCAGAAGAATTCTGAACTGGCAATGACTGATCTTCGTTAACTCCAAAGCTACCAAATTCACTTCTTTCCGCAGAAAATAGATTATCAAAACTCTGAACCCCATAAGGATTGGATTCATCAGTTGTCTCAAAGTCGTCGTCGTCATGTGGGAACTCAGAACCTACATTGTTAAATGATAAATCAATCCCTTCTCCAGAAGAATTCTGAACCGGCAATGATGCATATTTGCTAACTCCCTTATTATATCTCTGCATTGGTTCTTCCGTAACAAACACAGATGCACCTTTTTCTTCACCATAAACTGGTGACGTATTCACAGCATTTAGATCCTCATGCGCAGAATGTACCACAGCAGTATCACCCACAACTTGATCAGTTTCGAAACCAGCTCCAGCTGATGTGCTTATCAACTTCAAGCTTTTGTCGGTCTTGTTGATAGAAATATTTTCATTTTTACTTGCACCAGTAACATCTGCGATTGCAAATTTAAGACATTAAGCCATATAAGATAAGACCAACATTTACATGCATACACATATGTACACAGAAAGGGAGATAACTTACGCTTTCCCGATGATGCTTCAAGAGGAGTTTCCATAACATTAACTGAAGGGGGCTTATCAACTAGAGAAATAAGATCAGAAAGTAACGAAGCACTGTAACTTGGAACTCCCACAAGGCATGATGATGCAGGAATATCATCTAGAGAAATAAGCTCCGGCAAAACTGAAGAATTGGTTTTCTTATCAGCCAGCTGTCCTTTACGGTCACAGACATTATTCTCACTTTGGACATTGGGATAAAAATATCTAAAATCATGGGGCTCACTAGATTCAGGCTGTTTCCTTTTAACCAAATTGTTGTACAGTCTTTTAGATGGAGTTTCCGGAGCAGAGTGAACTAGAGATTCTTTCTTACTCTCATTCATATCAAGAACCATACAATTGCTAACCTCATCATCAGAAAATGGAATCTCAGACTCCGATTCAGAAGTGATCTTCAGCTCAGTGAATCCTGCATGAGGCGATGTATCAATTCCAGTGCTTCCTATATAAGTCAATGCTGGAGCAGAAAACTTATCCTTTGACTTCTTCAGACCATTTCGATGTCTTAAGCGACGTGGCAAATAAAAGTTTGCCCTTGCAACCTCAACGCCACGTGATTTTAGGGGGGGTAATCCTTGGGCATTCGATCTTGGAGTCCATGGTTTATCACAACATAAACAAAACCTAGTGCTTTTAGAAGCAGGGGAAAGATCCCTGTTGAAAAACAAGCTCTGGGAATCACAATTTCCAAAACCTGCAGGTTCAAACCCCAAATTTTCTAAGGAAACCCTCTGTATATCTGAGTTGGATTTGTTTTCCTCAATGTCTGATGAGAGACAATTGTCACACATACCATGACCATCAACCAGCTTGCCATGAATGTTGCAAGAAACCAACGATGAAACCTCTGATCTATGGTTGCTGCAAAATAGATTCCAATAGTATCCGGGTTTTTCATTTCCGAAAACATGATCAAGCCTAGAGCATAAAATGCAAGGCGCTTGCAATCCACAGTAATGTGCAAATCTTGTCAGCAGGTACGAGAAGGCAGCATAAAAAAACAGCAGAACAATCAGAAAACATTCACAAGCAGCAGATTTTAGGGCCGATGTAAAGCCCTTCAAATTCCTTTTAACGTGTGAAGTACTGTTTGTAGCCATTTCCACAACAATAGCTCTAGGATACCACAAGGTTCATAACTGGATGAACATCAAAAAGCCTTAATTGATGCATAAAGTAGTTCTTAACCTTGCAATACAAAGCTGACAATCCCATCCCCAATTCAATGCGGCAAGCTACGATTACGCCATAAAGAAACAATCAATCAAGTCAGCAATAGCCCCACCTTGACAAAAGAAAAAAAACAACAACAAATTCAGTGCTAAGCAAACTTCCTAAGCTATCAAAAATGTATAGAAACAACTAAAATTAGAAACACACAAAAATGCATATGCTCGAACACACGATACAATCGCCAATTCAGTGTTCCTTGCTTTGAGTCATTCAACACAAATAAAGATAAAAAAAACAAAACCCATTCTGAAAATGTAAGAATTTGCAACCATATCAAAAACATATTCCTTTAAAAAAATGTGAATTTCTTAATAACAAAAAATTGAAGAGGACATGGAGACAGTTTAGAATTGAATTAAAATAGTAAACTACAATCAATTCACATGTGCAGCATAATGCTTGGGGGATCATCATCATCAACCTAACCAATTAATATTAATAAAATTCAAAGACCTAAAACCTAACCCATTAATATTAATAAAAACAAAAACCCCAAATGGAATTTAAAACCAGACCCAGTTATGAGATCCATTGAAAACAGCTTTATCATCCAAAACCCGATATTAAGAAGAACATTTAAATACAATTCCAGATATTGTTCATAATGAGAAGCTTCAATCCAATGCCAAAATAAAAAATAAAATAAAATAAAATAAAATAAATACCTTATGGAGAATTGAGATTGGCAATGATGAGGGAGGGAGGGAGGAAAGGAGAGAGGAAGAACAAGGAAGAAAATGAAAGGAAAAAGGAGGAAATGGAAAGTACTTAATTTCCGAGAAAAGGACTGACCGTTGAATTCAACTGCTGTGATTTGTTGGTGCCAAATTAAGGAAATGCTTTAAAAAATTTACATTTTGGTTTTCTCTATCACTATAATAAGCTTCTGCCTAATTAATTCATCATCTTTCAAAAAGAACCCCTTTTAACTCTTTGCTTTCTTTTCCTTTTTAGTAAATCTTAAATCAATGCAAAACCATTTCCATATCCATATCCATATCCATTTCGTTTCTGTTTCTTTTCTTCTTTTTTTTCTTAAATTAAAATCTAATCACATTCATTTATTTCTTAATTTTTTATATTATATTGATATGAGTAAATTTTAAAAATAGTCACTTTTGTTTGCTTTAGATTATATTTTAGTCCCTTATATTTGAAATATTACGTTTTAGTCACTTACGTTATCGTTTTGTTATGAAGTAGTTACTCTATCATTAAGCTCCATTACTTTCCTAAAAACTTATTCTCATCCCAACAACTAGATATCTAAATTAGCATTTAAAATTTATTTAGACTATCACATAGGGCTGCCGTCAGAGAGATAACGGAGTTTAACAGTAAAGTGATCACTTCATAACAAAATAATAATGTAAATGACTAAAACATAACATTTCAAACATAAGTAATTAAAATGTAATCTAAAGTAAACAAAAGTAACTATTTTTGTAGTTTACGCTATTGATATTTATATATATTTGTTATTCAATTTGAATTTAAATGGAATGAAATCAAATTCATCCCAACCCAATAATTCATTTGCAATTACAAATAATATATTTAAATAAAATATAAAATAAGTTGAAATTTGGAGTTGCAATCTTAAAAGTTTCTAAATTTTCAATTTTGTCATTAAATTAAAGTTTTATTGAGAAAACAAAAGAAGAGAAATTCATTAATTCATTCCATGTGATCATACAATTCGAAAAAACAACAACAAACACTTATTGTATATGGTAAAAGATAAACCTTGTCAACACAACAAAATTTCAGTTTCAGTGTCAATAGAATATTATGACACGATAACAATTGGTTCTATAACAACTCAAATACGACATATTTAGAGTGATTGTAAGTACTTGATACGATAATAAAATAATAATTTTTTAATGTTAAATTAAACTTGCTAAGAAATCAATGAGGATGGCTATTAATTTTTTAAAAATATATATTTTATTTAAATCTAATTCTAACATTATAATGTATTAAAATATAAATATTATTAATATTTTAATGCTTTTAAATGATAAAATAAACTGTCTTAGGTCAGAGGAGCAAAATAAATATTTGGAGAAAACTAGACCTAAAAATATTAAACACTATTAGAAATAGACCACACAGCACGAACATTGTGTGAGTTATTAAATACAAATATCTAAAAGATAATATAATACAAAATATTAATACATTAATACATTAATGTATAAATATAAATATATATATATGGAATACCTAAAATACAATTATGATATGATAAAATGGGTAGTTATTAATTAGTTAATACCGTGAAAAATTTTAACTTCGTAAGTAAGGTTAGAGATATTTTTATATGTTCTTAAATTGTATTTAAAAAATTTTAAAAAAAATAAATAAGACATGTGACATAATCTCAATCCGCTCTACTACTTGTATACTGAATAATTATTATGATAAAATATGCAAAAGTATACCAAAACTTATAAAATGAATTAATTTAAATGTGATTATGAATAAGATAACTAAAGAATTATTAACGTAGTAAAATTATTTTTTTAATATTAAACTCATTATAAATTTTAATTATATTTGTTCTTTTTTATAAAATATCTAGAACAATTCATAACTCTTCCAAATTTTTAAATAGAAGGATAATATGTTACGACGTACTCGAATCAAAATTTTTTTATAATAACAATAATACTTCGATTAAATTACCTCGTAATGGAGATATATCATTGGCGTAATAAAATTTAGCTAACAACCCAAAATAAAATTGCCACTCACTGAAATGCGTCACAATTTATGGGTGTATTTGGCACACCTGCATTGAGGTGCGGAAAATTACTCTTCTAGCCCATCCATCATTATTATTTTAATTATTTGTTTATTTTTTAATACAAAAATGAATTTAATAATTATTTTATATCATATAATTGTAATATAATAATACTTTTAATAATATTTAATTATGATTTAACATAAATATAATTTACATATTATAATTTATTATCTTTAATGATTATTTTCTATTTTAATCTCATTAAATCTAAACATATATCCTATTACCAATATAATCTCCAATAAGTAAAGCATTAAATTTAAGCATTTTAATCCTTTAGTTAAATAAAAATTTTAAACTTTAGTCCCTCTAAAAAATAAATAATTTAATTTAAGTATTTTTAACATAATATTTTTAATTTTGGCTTTCAAAATTTTATAATTTTATTTCAACCCCTAAACAAAATTTTTAATTCTATTCTTATTATTCTCATCACTACAATAATTAATCTCATCACCACTACTTTTTTTAATCTCACCGTTCATCCAAATGAAGCTTAAATGTAAGATACTATAAAAACAATATAACCTAACAAAATATCAAAATACAACAACTCAACAAAGCATGAAAGTACACGATCAACTATTGTCATATAAAAATTTAATGGTTATAACGATATGAAATATCTAAGGTTAAAAATTACTCTTAGTCTTCGTACTTTAATAAAATTTGAGATTTAGTCCCTATACTCTAAAAGTTAAACGATTAAATCCTTTTACTTTTTTAATTTAAAAATTTTAATCCAATCATTATCGTCAATGATAGTTTCTATCATAATTTATCAACTCAATATGTTTATTTTTTGTCAATTATATGTCACGCCGTATAAGAATAACCTAATCAAAATTCTAAATTAACGAATTTTAATAAAAAAAATATTTATAATTTTAATTATTGAACTGAAATATTTGAATCACCAAAAAATATGTTTGAATTTGTCAAAAATCCCGGGACTAACAACATATTTTAATCAATATCAAATGATATTGTATTAGAATTGGGTTGTGCAATCTATATCTTTTAATAGTTCACATTCTTTTTCTTTTTATTGATTACTACTATTATTTTTATTATATCGTTTTAATATAAATATAATATTAATTATCATTTAATAAATATAATTTTAATAGCTTTTAATTATTATTAATTTTATAATATATTATTATTTAATATAGACATGATTTAATAGTTTTTATTATGTATACACTTTGTACACACCAATTTTACCAAGGCCCATTTTAAACCTAATTGTCCAAGCCCAACTAAACCTAAAGCCTTGACACAAAAATCTGAATTTTCAAACCCTAAGTGCACCGCACCTAAGGCCTTCAGCCAACCACTTTCTATCCCATCGCCCATACCACCTGCCCATTGCCTCCACCGTCGTTCACCTGCAAAAATCAAAAGGAGAAAAGACAGTATAAAGAAATAATAATAAAACTTGTAAAAAGATGGCTATAAAAAGCCATTCAAAAATCATGTAAGGGATTGGATTTTTTTTTTGAGGAAGCAATACAAGCAATAGATTTCATTTTTAGCACAGAGTAGTCTCAAAACAAAAAAAAAAAAATACAGCAAGCATTGAAGAAAAAACAGATTCAAACAGCTAAGGTCCCATCTCTTTTCCCTTTTTATTTTCAATCTTCGACAACACATACATATATTTTTCCCTATTTAAAAAAAAACAGTATATATATATTTATATATAAATATAGTAAAAAAATTAAAAAAAAATTACCTTTTTTATTTGCACGGTGGCCGGCGACGGCGGCTAGCGGCGACCCTGCGGCGGTCCGGCAACCTGAGACCTGGCCTGGCCCCAGATGCTTTGAGAGAGGGGAAGGGAACTTTTTTGTTTTTTTTTTAAGAGGGGTGAAAATGAAGATTTTTTGAAATTTTTTTGGCTTTTATAGCCTAGTGAAACGACACCGTTTCACTCACCTCCCCCCGCATCCAAAATGACGTCGTTTTGGGGGAGGAACCCGAAAACTCGACCCGTCTGTGCCTAGGATCCCCGTGTTCTTGGACTGAGGGTCCATTTGCACCCTCAGTCCTTCCGCTTTTGAGGCTGTTTTCAATCGGGTCATTTTACCCTTTTTTATTCTCGTAGATTTGGCATTCCAATTTTATTTCAATTTTAATTTAGTCCATAGCTAGCCAAGCGAAACACTGTGTATGAGGGCCGGAGTTAATTTCCATGTCAGCCCCCAGTCATAATCGCGCATTTCAATTCGGTCCCTCCCCCCTTTTTTTTCATTCCCGATTTGTCCCAAAACTTCATTTTTAGATTCAATTTTGTCCTTTTCGTTACTCTTGATTTTTCATTATCAGTTAAATATATTATTAATATTAGTATTATATTTGTATTTATATTTATTTTATTCAAATACTATTATTATTTCTACTATTGTCATTATTATTATTATTGAATTATTTCATTATTATTATTATTATTATTATTATTATCTTAGCATTAAACCCATAAATTTCATATCGTTATCATTATATTATATATATATTATGTATATATTATTATTTACATCATTATTATTATTACAATTTTTATTTTCTTTATTTTATTACTATTAACATTAGTACTATTTTTATTACTATTACTTTATTACTATTACTACTAATATCACTATTATCATTTTTTTTATTACTATTATTATTTTATTTTTATTTTTTTACTATCTAATATACTATTATACCTTTTTATTATTATTACTATTATTATTATATTTTCTTTTTATTACTATTACTATATTATTTTTATTTTTACTACTATTATTATTATCAATATTATCATTATTATTATCGTTTTCGTTATCATTGTATTTTTTTTATTTTGTCATGTTTTATATATGTATATATATTTTTTATACTTATGTATTTGCTTATTTCATTTTCTTTATGCATTTGTTTTATATTTTTTTATTACTAGCCTTGCTTTTATTTCATATTTTTATAATTGCTTATATTATTGTTATTGATATTGTCGCACCTATTATCATGCTATTATACGTATTAGTATCATAATTTGCTTTTATATTTCACTATAAATCACGTCGTATTTTTTCTCGATACATTAAAATAATTCTTTCATAAAAGCAATATTCCATATTTAGAAATTCGAGAAAATCGTGCCCTGACTTACTGGGTTTCGATTTTTCTCGTTTAATCTAAATAATGGAATATTCTTTTAAAATTGTAATACGAATTTTAAATAAAATGCTTACTCTCGGAAATACGAGGTGTTGTGTCCTAACTTACTGGATATGACATCTTGTTACCTCGAGATAAGAATTTTTGCAAATAAAGGCAATATTCGGTATTTGGAAATTCGAGAAAACGTGCCCTAACTTACTGAGTTTCGATTTTTCTCGTTTACTCTAAATAATCAAATACCCTTTTAATAGGTTAAAATACACAAATTTTAAATAAAAGACAAGCTCGTTCTCGAAAATTCAAGATGTTGTGTCCTAACTTACTGGATGTGACATTTTATTATTTCGAGACGAGAAGGTCTTTAACATTCAAGTGTTTCTACAAAAAGAGGGATCGTATTTTAAAGTCTTTCAAGTTTTCAAAGTTTCGACACTAAGACACTAATTAATCAACTAGGTACAAATTTTTGGGCATCACGAGGGTGCTAATCCTTCCTCGTACGTAATTGACTCCCGAACTCATTTTCTGATTCTCGTAGACCAAAAATTATCGTTTTAGTAAATCTTAACTTTTATTAAAATGATTAATTTAAGGTGACCCAATCACACCTCATCAAAAAGGATTAGTGGCGACTCCCCTTTTTTTCGTTTTCGTTTCCAAAATCCAAGTCGATTCTTGTTTTTTCAAAAAAATAGTTTCGACAGCTTGGCGACTCCACTGGGGAGTTAAGTCCAAATAAGAGAGTCAAGCCACAAGTTGATTAACTTTTGTCTTTTTGTCAAAAACTGAAAATTTGGTTTTGATATACGATCCATTCATTGCATTTCACCCGTTTTTCTTACGGTTTTCATCGTTTTATTTCTGTTTTCTTTATTGCTTCAAGTTTTTTTATGCATATATCCTCGCGCATTGCATTGCATGACCGTTGTGGTCACATCCTTTAAGTGGGTGTGAGACACTATTCCTTCGTGAGATTTTCACCTTCGTGCAGGATAGCGGATCGCTTTCGGGATACATCCGTACTTATGTCTTTGTGAGATTTTCATCTCCGTGCAGCCGTAGGAAAATGTATTCCCCTGAACTGAACTCAGTTTGTATAAGCCTATAATAGGTGAAGATTGAGGAATCTGCTGGTTCGGGTACCTTTACTTTAGAACCGAGCCACATATAGTGAGCCGTAGGAACCCACCTTAGGTAGAGCTACACCAAACCCTAGTGGTTACCTGAACAAGTGCTATATTTGTTATTCCTTGTTTGCTTTAAACTGTGTATGAAATACTGACTTGTTTTGTTTTACTTTGATTGTATTCGCATGGTATTTTCATCACAAAAGGTGTTGATTCACATTTGGTTGCTAAGTAGATAACTTATCATGGAAAAGGGGTTTTTAATAAAGTAGAGGACAATGCGGCTGTCCGGAAACGGGCTGAGACAACACAGCAAGAGAGAGGTGATAGTCTTGCCGAGGGGTACGTGTCAGAGTTGTGGGATTTTACTTGGATCAGTGTAATTCAGAGTAATCTCCAAGAGATGAAAAAAATTTGAGGTCAGTGGGATGACGAAATCAAATAGCTATTCTATTGTCATTATGGCGATTTACCTTATCTGCTCGATGTCAAGGTAGATGAACACCTGTTTTGAGCCCTCGCCCAATATTGGAATTCTGCTTACAGTTGCTTCACTTTCGGGAAGGTAGATTTGGCACCTACTATAGAAGAGTACACGGCCTTGCTCCATTGCCCAAAGATTCAGGTTGACAGAATTTATTCCAGAGCTGCCAACGTCCCAGCATTCTTAAAAAGGCTGATGAACATCACAGGGATGAGCGAACAGTGGGTTACAACCCGGATCAAACAAAAAGGAGATTGTAAGTGCATTCCTTGGAGGAACCTGAGGGATCTAATCTTAGCGCATCCCGATGTGAAGTAGAAGGTAGATGTGTTCGCTTTGAGCATTTATGGACTGGTTATCTTCTCCAAAGCTTTGGGACATGTAGACGAGGCGGTTTCTGATCTTTTTGACAGGCTTAATAAATGGGCCATATTTGTACCCACGATTTTGGCTGAAACTTTCAGATCATTGAATGCTTGTCGAAGAGCGGGTGAAGGGAGATTTATTGGGTGTGCACAACTCTTGCTATCTTGGTTCCAAAGCCATTTTTGGAAAGTGAAAAGGGTCTCGTATCGTATCTTCTCTGAAAACTACTCTCCACTGAAAGAGTTAGTGGCTATGCCGAGACGAGATAACATTACAGAAGAAAATTGGATGACAGTTCTTCAAAATTTACAAGAGGAAGACGTTGAATGGAGAGCCCCATGGATGGTTCCTGACGAAATATTATATCGATGTGGAGATTTCGATTAGGTTCCCTTGTTAGGAATATGGGGAGCTGTCGGGTACGTTCCTTTGCTTGCATTAAGACAGTACAGATCCAGACAGTTTACTCCACCAACACATAGGTTAGCTCAATGTGAGTTCATATACATGGGGAATAACTACAAAAATAAAGTTTGCGAGATATCAAATGCCTGGAACCAGACTCGTAGAATGAAAAGGTTTGCAGCCAATCCTATGACTACCCTTGAGTATGACTGGTGGCGGGACCAGAGGATCAACGAAAACATTCCTATGTCAGATCAAGAAAACACCCGATCAATAGAAGAACATTTGACAGTGATCCCTTTTGAGTTAGAAATTATCAGGCAAGATTTTGAGAGAAAGAGTCTGGAACTAGAAAAAAGGATAGAGCAATTGGAGGAAGAAAAAATGCAGCTGGTTAGATGTCGATGTCTAGAAACTAGCAGTTGAAAGACTTAAAAAAGGAAAAAACAAGGCTGAAGAGGATTTGAACAGTTTGAAAACAGACTACAAGAAGCTGCGAAGGTCAATGAGAATCGTTAGGTTAGGAAAAACATCTGAACAGTAGTGACGGGAAGTTAAAGAAGAGAAAATAAAGCCAACCAATGGGAAGAAAAATTTTGGGATGCTCAAGCTCGAGAAAGTGCTCTGAAAATAAGTTTGGTAGAAAGCCAAAACGAGAATGAGGGATTAAAGATTCAGGTGTCAGAGTTAGAGAGGTCCTTGTATCAGTATTGTACGCATAACTCTGTAATCGAGTTGAAGGCTAGTCAGAGCAGAATTGAAGAATTAAAAGAGAAGATAGAAGAACTTAAAGTAGTGCTGCAAAATCGTGAACTTCAGATTGAACTCCTTGAGGTAAATAACGAGCGATGGAAAGAACAACTTCATCAATCTCAAGACCAGGTCAGGAACAGGGATTACGTCATGGGTGAAGCTTTGACTCAAGTGCGAGAAGTGGCTGATCACTTACAAACATTAGAAGTACAGGTCGATGTGCTGAGTTTAAAATACGAGTCAGAATCGGACCAAGGCCGAGAGCTAGCTTGGCTTCTTAGGCAGGTCAAGGCCTTAAGTATCAAGGCCAAACCTTATATGTAATCTGTTTTATATAAAGAAACTTGTTTTTTAGAAAAGTTACTCCAATAAAATTGAATTAGAATCAACACCTTTTTTGCATTCATGCATCAACATTGCATCATACGCACTAAAACTCACAAAAAAACCTTAAAAATCATGGCAGTTACCCTGGAACATCGTTACAGTACAAGAGGAAAAACAAAAGCAATTGACCAAAGGTTAGAGAGATTGGGACAAATACAAAAAGAGATGCAGGATCAACTATAAACACGTATGCAAGAACAGCTGGCCAAAATCCAGCAAGACGTGAGGGACCAGATGCTGGAGTCCCAAAAAAGTATGATGGATCAATTAACGGGACTATTGGCTGGTGGATTAGAAAAAGGGAAACACCCCATGATCAATGCGGGAGATGATAATGAAGATCTTATCTACCCTCCGGGTTTTTCCCCAACGAACGTTCAGACACAACCTGATATGTACCCAAGAAGGCCATTGGTCACAATTAGGCCCCAGCCATTTCAGGCTGGTGTTTCGGTGCCGATAAACTATGAGGCTGGCTCAGGCTCCAGTTCGGGGGATAACCCGACTAACCCTGTTGTCCCCAATCTTGATGAAGTGATAGAAACAGAAAAGACAAAGCTAGAGCTCCCGAAAGAACTCGAAAAACGGTGTAGATGGTTAGAAGAAAAATTTAAAGAAATGGAAAACGCCGACTATCGTGGTGGAATTGATGCTAATGAATTAAGTTTGGTTCTGCATTTGGTATTCCCCCCAAGTTCAAAACTTCAGAATTTGAGAAGTACAATGGGACTAGCTGTCTCGAAGCTCACATCACTATGTTCTGCAGACGAATGGCAGGCCATGTCAATAATGACCAACTATTGATTCACTGCTTTCAAGAAAGCCTGGTTGGGGCAGCTTCTAAATGGTACAACTAACTGAGTCGTACCCAGATCAATTCGTGGAAGAATCTAGCACAAGCTTTCATGAAGCAGTACGGTCATGTGGCGGATATAGCCCCTAAGAGAATCACTTTACAGAACATAGAGAAAAAGCATAATAAAAGCTTTAGACAATATGCCCAACGATGGAGAGAAGTGGCCACACAAGTTTAACCACCTCTGCTAGAAAAAGAAACCACCATGCTCTTCATTAATGCACTGAAAACACCTTTCATTAATCACATGCTGGGTAGCGCAACCAAGAGTTTTTTAGACATAGTGATGTCTGGAGAAATGATAGAAAATGCGATAAGGTACGGGAAAATAGAAGCTGGAGAAAATACAAAAAAGTCAGCACCGAGAAAGAAAGAGCACGAGGTAAATAATGTGAGCACATATTTGAAATCGATCACCGTAAGCCAACCAAGGTCGACAACCACTGGTCAGCAGGACCCACCATGACAAGAGCCCAACACAAAGTAAAATAGGGAGAAACTCTAATTTACACCCATCCCAATAACGTATAAGGAGTTATATCAAAGTTTATTTGATGCACATGTTGTGTCCCCCTTCTATCTAAAGCCAATGCAACCCTCATACCCTAAATGGTATGACGCAAATGCCCAATGCGAATACCATGCGGGAGCCACAGGACACTTGACAGAAAACTGCACCACTTTTAAGAAATTGGTTGAAAGACTCATCAACATGGGCATCGTGAAATTTGATAATACATCTAGTGCAGAGAATCCATTACCTAACCATGGGGATAATGGGATAAATGCGATAATCGAGAGTTCGGGGAAAGAAATTAAGATGAATATCGCAGAAGTGAATACCCCACTGAAAGAAGTATGGAAGAAAATAGTGTAAAGAGGGTTCATAACACAGAATTCAAGGGTCAGACCCCGAGAAGCAAAGAATTATTGCGAGTTCCATAATCAAGAGGATCATGAGATTCAGATATGCAATGAATTTAGGGCTTTAGTACAAGGATTAATGGATAATAATGAGTTAGAATTCTTCGAGTATGTCGGGAGCCTAGAAGGAACAGATGTGTGTGCTTCAGAAGAGGGGTCAACGAAGAATATTTACAAAGTCAACCACCCAGTGGTTATCATATCACATCCGAGAATTAATGAAGCTGGGACACAAGTTGCACCAAAGGTCGTAATCAAGAAGCCCGTTGTTTTCTCTTGTAAAGATAGCAAAAGGGTATCGTGGAACTATAACTGCAATGTAACGATCCCGAGAGAGGAGATCCCGATTAATGCATCAGAGGAAGGTCAAGACGAGGGTTTTTATACGTACAGCGGGGGGGTTATGATACCCCAAATACAAAAGTCAGGCATGTTAAAGGAAAATTATTGGCGATTGAGTAAAAGAAAGAGAAGCCAGCGGGACTTGAACCGACTGTTAATGAATCAGTGACGAAAAAAGAAGCAAAAGAATTCTTAAAATTTTTAAAGCACAGCGAATATAGTGTCATTGCCTATACAAAAGGATTTCAGAGGAAAATGAATGCCGAATTGGGAAGGACCTTATGTGGTAAAGAAGGCATTTTTTTGAGGAGTGTTGATATTGACCGAAATGGATAGTAAAATTTTACCTAATCCTGTGAATTCAGATTCGGTTAAGAAATACTTCTCCTAAAAAAAAGGGAAAAGGGGAGGCCAAAGTGAAAACTCGCAAAGGGCACATTGAGCCCAAAGGGATTTTGAATTGAAAACCCGTAAAGGGCGATTCAAATTTTGATCGAAGATGGGGCATGCGATACTCTTGTGATGCTTGAATTAACAATGAAGAAGTATGCTACATCTTGAGGCATCTACAAGGGTACTCTAGATCCCCTAAACACATATTGGGCTTAAAAAGGGAGTCCTCAAAAAGTTCGTACAGAGAAGCTCACGCTGCGATATCTGGGGCACTTATTTTCTTTTTATTCATTTCGTATTCCAGCAATGTTTGTTGTCTGTGATTAATCTATTCCCTTCAAATTTTGTTTCTAACAAATTTCAGTTCTGTCATTGTTATGATCTTTTTCAAGCATTTTGTATCGAAATGATGATTAATGGACTAATGACGCTTTCACAAAAGGAGTTCTGCATATTACTCTGAAAGTTTCTAAATAGTACAGGAACCTGAAACAGGGCTATTATTTAGAACTAATCAAACCTAAGGATTGGAGATATTTGAGAAAGAAGAGTTTAAATTGGGACTACCTCTTCAGGTTTTCTGTCTAAGATCTGAGCTGAACAAGACGACAGGTTACTGTTTCAGTGATAGAACCTTGATGAACAAAAAACAATGGTAACCCAAACATTAAAAAGGGATCATTCTCATAACATGTTGCACTCACGCATTTATAGATCATTCATAACACATCTAGTTAAGTGCATTCGATTCATTTCGATCATAGTATCCTAATTATTTGGCAGAAGCATAGATACATGAAACCGACTCTACAGGTCATGTCCCTAGATCGGTGAATTCGTAAGCCTTAACCCCCTAAGCAGTAGGGTAACAGACTGAAAATTACAGATCTTGTCTCCCTAAGCAGTAGTGGAACAGATCGAAGACGAAGGGCCTTAACCCCCTAAGCAGTAGGGTAACAGGCTGAAAATTACATATCTTGTCTCCCTAAGCAGTAGTGGAGCAGATCGAAGACGAAGGGCCTTAACCCCTTAAGTAGTAGGGTAACAGGCTGAAAATTACAGATCTTGTCTCCCTAAGCAGTAGTGGAGAAGATCGAAGACGATGGGCTTTAACCCTCTAAGCAGTAGGGTAACAGGCTGAAAATTACAGATCTCGTCTCCCTAAGCAGTAGTGGAGCAGATCAAAGACGATGAGCCTTAACCCCCTAAGTAGTAGGGTAACAAGCTGAAAATTTCAGATCTTACCTCTCTAAGTAATAGTGGAGTAGATCAAATACGGTAAGCCTTAACCCCCTAAGCGATAGGGTAACAGGCTGGGAATTACAAATCTCTTCTCCCTGAAATGGCGTTGGAGCGGCTTGAAGCCACAGCAGATCTCTTTGAAGTTTCAGCGGATTTCTTCTCCCTGAAATGGCGTTGGAGCGGCTAGAAGCCACAGTAGATCTTCTTGAAGTTTCAGCGGATCTCTTCTCCCTAAAATAGCGTTGGAGCGGCTTGAAGCCACAGCAGATCTCCTTGAAGTTTCAGCGGATCTCTTCTCCCTAAAATGGCGTTGGAGCGGCTTTGAGCCACAGCAGATCTCCTTGAAGTTTCAGCGAATCTCTTCTCCCTGAAATGGCGTTGGAGCGACTAGAAGCTACAGCAGATCTCCTTGAAGTTTCAGTAGATCTCTTCTCCCTGAAATGGCGTTGGAGCGGCTAGAAGCCACAGCAGATCTCCTTGAAGTTTTAGCGGACCTCTTCTCCTTAAAATGGCGTTGGAACGGCTTGAAGCCACAGCAGATCTCCTTGAAGTTTCAGTTGATCACTTCTCCCTGAAATGGAGTTGGAGTGGCTTTAAGCCACAACAGATCTCCTTGAAGTTTCAGCAGATCTTTTCTCCCTGAAATGGCATTGGAGAGGCTTGAAGCCACAGTAGATCTCCTTAAAGTTTCAACGGATCTCTTCTCCCTGAAATGGCGTTGGAGTGGCTAGAAGCCACAGTAGATCTCCTTGAAGTTTCAGCGTTCTCCCTGAAATGGCGTTGGAGCGGCTAGAAGCCACAGCAGATCTTCTTGAAGTTTCAGTGGATCTCTTCTCCCTGAAATGGCATTGAGCAGTTAGAAGCCACAGCAGATCTCCTTGAAGTTTGAGCGAGTAAATTGAAGTCACAAGTCTTATCTCCCTGAAGTTGTAGTAGAGCAGACTGAAGATAGCAAATCTTATTTCTCTGAAGTTGCAATGGAACAGATTGAACCTATAAATCACAGATCTTATCTCTTTGAAGTTGCAGTAGAGTAGATCAAAACAAGTTTTATCTCTCTAAAGTTGTAGTGGAGTAGATTGAAGTTGAAGATCTTATCTCCTTAAAAGTACAAAGGACTGGAATGAGGCAAGCTGAAGAAGAGGAGCACCAAATAAGTCAAGGCTCGGCAAGACCGGGCAAAATTAGTCTTTCTTAAAAGTCTTTGCTCTGTTCTCGTTACACGACAACGAGCAAATAGGGGCAGCTATACACACTAATTTTGCCTAGGCCCATTTCAAACCTAACTACCCAAGCCCAACTAAACCTAAAGCCCTGACACAAAAATCTAAATTTTCAAACCTTAGGTGCGCCGCACCTAGGGCCTTCGGCCAACCACTCTATCGCCCATACCACCTGTCTACTGCCTCCACCGTCGTTCATCTGCAAAAATCAAAAGGAGAAAAGACAGTATAAAGAAATAATAATAAAACTTGTAAAAATATGGCTATAAAAAGCCATTCAAAAATCATGTAAGGGGTTGGATTTTTTTTTTGAGGAAGCAATACAAGCAATAGATTTCATTTTTAGCAAAGAGTAGTCTTAAAACAAAAAAAAATATAGCAAGCATTGAAGAAAAAACAGATTCAAACGGCTAAGGTCCCATATCTTTTTCCTTTTTATTTTCAGTCTTCGACTACACATACATATATTTTTCCCTTTTTAAAAAAAAAATAGTATATATATTTATATATAAATATAGTAAAAAAAATTAAAAAAAATTTACCTTTTCTATTTTCCGGCCACCGTGGCGACGGCGGCTGGCGACGACCCTGCGGCGGTCCGGCAACCTGGGACCTGGCCTAGCCCCAAATGCTTTGAGAGAGGGGAGGAGAACTTTTTTGTTTTTTCTTTAAGAAGGGTGAAAATGAAGATTTTTTGAAATTTTTTTGGCTTTTATAGCCTAGTGAAACGGCACCGTTTCACTCACCTCCCCCGCGTCCAAAATGACGTCGTTTTGGGGGAGGAACCCGAAGACCCGACCCGTCTGTGCCTAGGATCCCCGTGTTCTTGGACTGAGGGTCCATTTGCACCCTCAGTCATTCCGCTTTTGAGGCTGTTTTCAATCGGGTCATTTTACCCTTTTTTATTCTCGTAGATTTGGCATTCCAATTTTATTTCAATTTTAATTTAGTCCATAGCTAGCCAAGCGAAACACTGTGTATGAGGGCCGGAGTTAATTTCCATGTCAGCCCCCAGTCATAATCGCGCATTTCAATTCGGTCCCTCCCCCCTTTTTTTTCATTCCCGATTTGTCCCAAAACTTCATTTTTAGATTCAATTTTGTCCTTTTCGTTACTCTTGATTTTTCATTATCAGTTAAATATATTATTAATATTAGTATTGTACTTTTATTTATATTTATTTTATTCAAATACTATTATTATTTCTACTATTGTCATTATTACTATTATTGAATTATTTCATTATTATTATTATTATTATTATTATCATTATCTTAGCATTAAACCCATAAACTTCATATCGTTATCATTATATTATATATATATATTATGTATATATTATTATTTACATCATTATTATTATTACAATTTTTTTTTCTTTATTTTATTACTATTAACATTAGTACTATTTTTATTACTATTACTTTATTACTATTACTACTAATATCACTATTATCATTTTTTTATTACTATTATTATTATTATATTTTTAGTTTTTTACTATCTAATATACTATTATACCTTTTTATTATTACTATTATTATTATATTTTCTTTTTATTACTATTACTATATTATTTTTATTTTTACTACTATTATTATTATCAATATTATCATTATTATTATCGTTTTCGTTATCATTGTATTTTTTTTATTTTGTCATGTTTTATATATGTATATATATATTTTTATACATATGTATTTGCTTATTTCATTTTCTTTATGCATTTGTTTTATATTTTTTTATTACTAGCCTTGCTTTTATTTCATATTTTTATAATTGCTTATATTATTGTTATTGATATTGTCGCACCTAATATCATACTATTATACGTATTAGTATCATAATTTACTTTTATATTTCACTATAAATCACGTCGTATTTTTTCTCGATACATTAAAATAATTCTTTCATAAAAGCAATATTACATATTTAGAAATTCGAGAAAATCGTGCCCTAACTTACTGAGTTTCGATTTTTCTCGTTTAATCTAAACAATGGAATATTCTTTTAAAATTGTAATACGAATTTTAAATAAAATGCTTACTCTTGGAAATACGAGGTGTTGTGTCCTAACTTACTGGATATGACATCTTGTTACCTCGAGATAAGAATTTTTGCAAATAAAGGCAATATTCGGTATTTGGAAATTCGAGAAAACGTGCCCTAACTTACTGGGTTTCGATTTTTCTCGTTTACTCTAAATAATCAAATACCCTTTTAATAGGTTAAAATACACAAAATTTAAATAAAAGGCAAGCTCGTTCTCGAAAATTTAAGATGTTGTGTCCTAACTTACTGGATGTGACATTTTATTATTTCGAGACGAGAAGGTCTTTAACATTCAAGTGTTTCTACAAAAAGAAAGATCGTATTTTAAAGTCTTTCAAGTTTTCAAAGTTTCAACACTAAGACACTAATCAATCAACTAGGTACCAATTTTTGGGCGTCACGAGGGTGCTAATCCTTCATCGTACGTAACCGACTCCCGAACTCATTTTCTGATTCTCGTAGTCCAAAAATTATCGTTTTAGTAAATCTTAACTTTTATTAAAATGATTAATTTAAGATGACCCGATCACATCTCTTCAAAAAAGATTAGTAGCGACTCCCCTTTTTTTCGTTTTCGTTTCCAAAATCCAAGTCGATTCCCGTTTTTTCAAAAAAATGGTTTCGACACACTCATTTTAATATTATGTTATTAAAAATTATTTTCTATTTTGACCGTCACCTTTAGGTCTAGATCTTAACATGTATTTCATAATTAATTTTATATCTACCACTATGATAATTAACCTCACAATCATCTCTATTTTTATTTATAATAGAGGCAATCTTATCACATCCCATCCAAATGAACCCTTAATCTTTCCTTATAGTGTGACGGGTAGCCAATCCGATTGCTACTCATCATTTTTCTCCTTCCTCTCCCCCATTTCCCCTTCACCTTCCCATTCTCTCTTCCTTTCCCCACACTTCCTTACCACATGCTTCTCCACTTGTCTCTCCCTACATCATTTTTCTCCTTCAGCTTCCATTTCCATTTTTTAGCAAGATGATTCCATCCCTTGCCTTTTCCTCCATTCTCTTCTTTCTCATTTTCCTTTTCCCTAAAAATTGTTATCCCCTTTTTTGATGTAGTCGAACTAAGAGGAGATCCTTTCCTATTCTTTCAGCAACCTCCATTTAGAAGGGTCATTTTTTCAGTGTCTCCCTTGTGGAATTGAACCTTTCTTGAGTTTGTCATGACTAATTGTCATCTTGTTTCAGTGGTGCAAGCATTTTTTTATTTTCAATATTTTTAAAACTGGACTAGTGGACAAACTAGTTAAAATATAAGATCGTTAGCCCAACTAATTTAAACTGTCTAGGTGTATGATTAAATAAATAAATAATTAAAATTTTATAAAATAAAAAATATATTAAAAATCTGATTTAATCCATACTAATTCGTAGCTCAATCAATCAATTTAAAATCTCTCCTCAAATTTAGTCCATTTTCACTCCAAACCGGTCCAGCTAATAAATCAAATTTGATTTAGATAACGATGAGAGTCCAATGGGGTCATCCAAAAGAGCATCACCTTGTTGCCACTAGAATCGATGCACCAGTAAGGAGTCTCTGAATGTGGTGGCTGAGTGATCATGTTGTGGGCTTGATTCCCTTATCGATCCTGTTCGCTACTGTCTTCAACCATCGCTTTTATAGATCAGAAAACAAGTCTCTTCTTCTTTTTTTGAAAGGTTGGGATGTATTACAACTTTTTGGATGCTCTTTTTATTGATTTGAGAGGGCTTGCTCTCACCATTTCTTCGGCTATTATCTTATATACAATGAAGTTTATTTGAACAAAAAAAAAAGGGTGGTCGTGTGAACCCAAGCTCTACACTTGTCCACTAGGAGATATTAATTGTTAAGAGTCCCCATCTTGAGCTAAAATATATCCTATTAAGAAGGTGAAGTGGAATAATTTTGATAAATAATTATATAATTTTATCTTGATTTTTAAAATTATTAATTATTAATGATGCCTTAGTTGTGTTGGTAAGGTTGATAGTTAAGGTTGGAGTTTTATTATATACATGCATGAATCTCTCTCAGATTATTTTAAGTTGAAGTTCTATCATGAGTAGATTTTATTCAAATTTATTTTGATTTAAGTTTAAATATATTTCTATTTTTGGTCCATTGTACTTTGTATTAATTTTATTTTAGTATTAGTTAACCGGACATGTATTATATACTTAAATTGCCAAATATATATACTAAAACCATTTTCTATATGAATATATTATATGTTTTATATATTTTTATATTGCATATAGTTGCAAAATACGTTAGAGAAATAAACAGTAATGTAAAATATTGATTTAAATCGCAAGATCGAACTAGAACAACATAGATATATATATAAATTTAAAAAACTGAAATTGGAAATAAAACTGAATTGAAATTGTGTACTCGTAGGTAGACAGAAATTCTACTGGTAGTTGAGGCCTGTTTTCACAATTGCCTTAAGGCAAATTCAGCTGCTCCTTCAGTACTGGAGAAATGTTGCAGTGATGAACGAACTACAGCCTAGCAGAAAAAAGATCTATTTGCTTACAATAAGTATGCACTAAAATAAGTTCCTTACTATGAATAAAATTAGTGCTCTCAATCTCGTACATAAAACCCTAAGCAATCCTTTTTTAAAAAAAAGACGTGTATTAGTTTGTCAAAATTTTAATTAATGTGAACTTTAATATCTTAAATTCAGCTCAAATAGGTAGCTAAAAATCCTCTTTAACATATGCATTAAAAAGTTGAAGGTTTTTGATAAAAAAAAGAAGATGCCAACAATAAGGAAATCTAGATACAAGTTAAGTTGCAACTAGAATGTGTAATTGGTACCGACAATCTTCCCCCCCTTTTTTTTTTTCTTCAAAGCTGCAAAGGCTTCATCAATGATCATGAGCAAGTAAGTCAACATTATAACTGAGGAATGGAGCTTTCTAACAATTCAGGAGCTTAATTAGCTTTCCGAATGTTGTAGTTATTTATCAATGTAAGCAACATCTTCATGTAGCTGCTTGAACAATGTAGCCATATTAGCATTATATGGCCTGTCTGTCAAATATAGATCCAGTGTCTGCAACTGAATGTTTATAAGAATACTTGAGTTCTGGCACAGGAGGTTCAAGAACCTAATCTTATTGCATTATATCTTGCTTTTGTTATAGCAGGGTCTGATAAATGAAAGAGGGAAAAGGTGGCATGTCCGTAATGTTCTTGGTTTCTGCATGTTTTATAATCACATTGAATATTAGAAACCATGTGTAAGCACTAAATTTTTGTCCGACTAGAGTTTGTGTTTAACTTTCAAAATTTCAAAAAAAAAAAATTAATTAAAAAATAAAAATTTCATTTTGACCCTTAAACTTTCTTTAAATTTCACTTAGACCCCTAAACTTTCATTAAATTTCATTTTAATCCTAAATTTTCTAAAAATTACATTTAGCCCCAGAAGTTTTGTTGCATTTGCGATTTGGTCCTTCAGACAAGTTACGTGATTTGGGGCACCCACTTCCCAGATTTTCAGGCCATAAACATGGGTGGCTGCTCCTTCTTCACCCACTACCTGCAAACAATGAGAAAGAGGACAAAATTTGGAGCTTTTAAAAAGAAAAATTGAAGAGAAGGGAGGGGGATTTTTTCGGCAACCAAAAGCAAAAAAAAATAGCAGAAAATTCCAGCAGCAAAAAAAAATACTCCCATGGGCCGATCCCACGCTCACCGCCACCGTACACACGCCACCACGATCGCCATGCAACGATCATCGTTGCTCCTCGCCGAAGTCAAGCTAAGAAATGTGCAAGCATAAACAAAAGAAAGGAAAATAGCAGCAAGCAAGCAAAAAAAAAGTAAAGTAGAAAGAAGTGAAGAAAGAAGAAGAAGAGAGGAGGGAAAGGAGAACGCCGGCGACCGTCCAACCACCGCACCCAGGAGACACCGACGGCGGTGAAAAAGAAGGGCCAAGGCTTTGAGACAAGAAGAAGAGAAGGAAGAAAAAAGAAAGAAAAAAAGAGAAAGAAAAAGAAAGAAAAAAAGTAATTAAAAAGTAATTAAAAAAAATAAAAACAGCAGCCCATTTTTGGTAAGCCACCAGCAGTCCACCACCAATGGACTTGACCCAGTGCAGGCCCAATATACCAGCAGCTCCAGCGGGCCGATTGCAGCAGTGAAGCGGGCCAACTGAGGCCCAAACCGAAAAAAAGAAAAAGGGCCTTTTTGGGTAATTTTTTCATCTATTTTGTTTTATTTAATGTATTTAAATGTTGTTTTATTTAATTTAAATTAGTATGTTTAAAAATAGTTTTCATAAATATTATTATGTCATTTTAATTGCATATTTTTTTAAAAATAATAATAATAATATTTTAATGCATAAGGCAACGAACCGATTTAGCATCGAGTCATCGAATTCATCGCTATGTTGGGTGGATATCGATAGCTCGTGTTAAATTCGGGACGCCCTTTTAAAAAAATATATTCAAAAATCCTCGTATTTTAATAAAAATTCTTGTGTTTTATTAGAATCCCAATTAAATATTAAATTGAATTGAGTTAACACTAGTTTGATGGTTTCATCGCCATATCGGGATGAATATCATCGATTCGTGTTAAATACGGTATTTGTTAAAGAAAAATCGTGTTTCAAAAAAATTCTCGTGAATAAAAAAATTCGTGTTTTCAAAAATTCCCGTGTTTCAAAAAAAATGTCGTGTTTTAAAAATTTTCATGTTTCTAAAATTTTCGTGTTTACAAATTCTCGTGTTTTCAAAAATTCCCGTGTTAAAAAACTTTCGTTTAAAAAAAAAAAGAAATACTGCGCTTCAAAATTCTCGTGTTTTTTTTTAAAAAGAGGTTCTCATATTTCAATCGGATTACGACTAAATATTAAATGGAACTCGTATTTTTGAAAATTAAGACAACATGCGTTTAACGAGATACCAATTTTGGGCGTCGCAAGGGTGCTAATACCTTCCTCGCACGTAACCGACTCCCGGACCCTAATTTTCTCTGGATTTTGATGTGGACCTTAAATTGCTTATTTCTTTAGAAAAGTTAAAAAAAATTCTTCTAGAAAAAAGATTTTATTAGGTGTCCGATCACACCTAAAAAAAAAGATCGGTGGCGACTCCTTTTCGAATAAAATCGAGACACTATTTTTAAATTTTCAATAATCACTCCGACTAGCGCCCGTGCCCAATTTTTAGGTCGCAACACCATGATGAACAAGATTAAACAAATCTACCTTGTACAACAATTCTATCATTCTCTTGTTAACCACCATACTCTTTTTGTTTTTGCAGCCAATAATTCCTAATAGAAATAGCCTGCAGCAGAATATATATAGGTTCGAGTTCTCAAATAAGTGGACTGAACTGAGAGGTCAAGTCATCATGATTCACAGTATAATTACCATCATCTTCACCAATGTGATGCAAGAATTTGCTAATGGCAGTAGGATTGAAAGTGAACCAGTGTCCTCGAATTTATGTCTGATGGCAGTAGGATTGAAAGTGAACTAGTGTCCTCGAATATATGTCTGCATGTAATGTGGGTGACGTTTGGAGTTTGGCATATAATTTCTTCACCAGATTCTTCGCATATGGCTTGACATGTGTAATTGAGTAAAAAGATCATTCTGTTCAAGGAAGATGTTAATACCATTTTCAATACACCCAGTCAGATGTTCCTCTCAATGATAAAACCTCTTTCAGCTATAATTTTCATTCTCTTTGCACAGACTGGGATGAGGAGTCGTGGCTTCTTTTTCTCAGGTTCAGGCCTAGTAGCTTTAGTAGCTTCCCTCAAAACCTTGGGGCACTAGCATTTTTCATGTTCTTGCTTCTTTCTTGGCCGAGGAAGGAGCACCGGGTCTTTTAGAACGATGTTTTGCAGCCTTTGGTGCCAATCTAGCCAGTGGCACATTATCCTTATCATAGGAATCATCGGCTTCATCAATGGCAAGTGCTGTTCATTGTTTTCCTTTGCCTTTACTAGCCACTTTCATCTTTGCATACTCTGATTCAAGACAGGAAGTCCTGGTTCGCCTTTGAGATACAAGACCAGTTGCAACTGACATAACAACTACCTTAGGTTCTTCAGCATCATCCTCTCTACCAAGAATAGGCTCTCCTTTTTCCTCTTCTATAACTACATCTTCAACAAACCACTGGGCCGCTAGATCGATATCAATTGGTTGTAGCTGAGTAAAAGCGTTAAGATGGGGAGGTTCCGCTAACAGTCTGATTTTCTAATTTGATCATTTTTTATTTCCCTTTTTTTTAATTTTAAAATTTCAGTTCTAATTCTATTAATTAAAATGACAGTTTTGGAATAAATATTATATGAAGATAATAAATTAACATGACATTATATATTAAAAAAATAAAAATGTGCTGCAAAAAATTTTAAAAATTGAGGGAAAACTTAACTTTTATTTATTTCTTTTTTTTTCCCTCATAAGTATTACCCAAACATTCAAACCCAACCTAGATTATGGCAGTCGATCACCACGCGGACCGTCGTTGGTTGCTACTAGTCAATGGTCTATCATGACGAAAATCCCACCCTAACAAGAGTTCAACATAGATGCAAAAGTTTAAACGGCTATTCTAAAGTCCAAACTGATAATTTAAAGTGAACACAGATAACATAACGTTGAAAAACATCACCCTTACGGAATCCGAATCCTGAAAACTGATAACATAATGTTGAACTACATCTACTATACATTCAAGGTGGTTCTAGTCAGTTGTAACTGAGAAAACCCCATGTTCTAAGTCAACTTTAAAAGATTTAAAATAAAAAAAAAAGTTTAATGGGATTCCAATACCACAACAATTATGGCCTGCTTTCATAGAAGATTATGGCAAAAACATTAACATCAATTATTTGGTACAATGCAAATTTAGTCATCTCATAACTTATACCAAGTTGAAATTGCATGGAAAATTCAAAATATATGATTGGTTGAGCTTCACAAATTCAACAAGAACATACATCCAAAAAAGCCTTGGCAAACCCAAGCTTCACATTATTTGAGACTGCGGTGGCATGTTAACATTAGCAGGCATCAAGATCACGGCATGGAGGAGGTTTGGGATCGGTTAGCAAAGTGGTATTTCCACCTTCTGGTCCGCTCTTGATTCGTTTTGGATTTTGAGTGCCAGGCTGAGATAAGGAGAGAAATCAAAACTTACATTAGTGGTATCACTATGGAAACAAAAGCCAATAAATCCAAACACCCTAAAGTTCTGTTAGGGAAACCAAGCACTACTGAGCAACTTGCACTTACCGGTAGCTTCTCTCCCCTTCTTAGCATCTCAACTATCTCAATAACTCTTTTTGGGGTAATATCTTCCTGCATTGTTAAACATGAAATGTATATATTAAAGGACATTTGACCTGGGTTTAGTTCTGTTAATACATGCAACTATCCTTAAAAGGTGGCATCCAACGTGCCTGGGGTTCAAACCCCAACATCTACAATCTTTTCCCTTAGCCCAAGGCTGTGGCTTTCTTTGTACCGAAAAGAACAAACTTGAAGTAGGTTTTTGTCAATTGAATAGACCAAAGTATGGTAAATAGAAAAGTTGAAAGGAATTCACATGAAACCCACATAGTAATTATATGTGTATCCTTCAGATCCATTGGAGTAATCAGCAACTGTGATCATAGGAGCATTTACACAACATCCCTGCAGGAAACAAATTAGTAAAATGTCAAACTTGTCAGTCTAACAACGAAAAAAGGTCAGCATAGCATAGATTTCAAACTCTTGATAGCAATTTGTCTTGCAAATACCATAACAATGTGTAAAGGTAGCAATACACAAATAATATGGTAAGCCGAGCCACAAAATACCCTATAGGTTTTCATGAACAGGTTTTCATGCATTGCTAGCTGCACAACAAAATTTTCCAGTATCCTAGGTATAGATCCTTTTCATGAATTTGTTCTCCAAAGATCCTCTGGGACCAGTCGCCGTAAATGAATAAATATAATTATTGTCAATTTGACTTCTAGATACCATCAAAAAGCAAAGCTAAAAAGCTAAATAAGAAAATACAGATCTGGATAGGTAAAGTGAGAAGGAAAAGACTTACCATACATTCCATTTCTCCAACTGAGAACAAACCATCGCTTGTTACCTCTAAACCACAGAAACAATAGATACTTAATCATCAATGCTATCTAAAAGTTCAAACTCTGACATGAGTTTTGCAAGATGTCAAACTAAAGGTAAAAATAATTACAGCACTTACCATTCCGCTTAACCCCCAAGTGGTTCAATAGGGCTTCTTCAATTTCTCGTGAACCACGTATCATACAAGGTGTTGTGCCACAAACTAACAGATGATATTTCCCAACCTGAGAACAATTGAATAAACTCTACTATAACTTTGTTCATTGGCAGTACCATAAAAAAGACTTTGAGGTGCAAAACAAATATAAATTCTGACCTTTGACCGGTTGAACATTGAATAAAATGTCGCAACCTCATATACACGAATAGGAGCAACTTCTATAACCTTCGCAACCTGCACAACAGTTAAATCTTTGATTCTGAATATAATTCATTTAACTTTTGCATTAGGAAAATGACTGCACCACTCAAAGTAGTTTAACTAATGTGCTTAGCCACAGAAGAGAACCTGAATTCTCTCTACAGACTTGCTCATGTTTCATTTCAAGCAGAAATTTAATAACAGACCGATGCATAATTAAGTAATGTCTATTTAAGATTAGATGACCCACAAAAAGTGTTTAAGCAAGTACTGTTTCAGTGGTTAAAAGATCTAGCCAAATTTCACTCTTTTGCAATTTCAGATAAAGGCAAACTAGCTATTGAAAAGACAAATATTGAAATCATACAATTATGTATTTCAGTCTAACAATCAAATTGAACCTCAGTTCAAATAATTCTAGATGTAATTATTTGTAGTCATATAGTTATCTCGACTTTTCCTTTCTTTACAGGCTCTATACATTCATCAACTTGAATCTTCAGTCAGATCACATATCATATTAACACAAGATCAGGTACTACTAGTCCAGTAAACAACATGCTTAAGAATTCCCTTTTGCTTTGCATGCTGCAGTAAAAATAGAGGGCATCTACATGATCTAACATGAACTTAAATTTAATTTCCTTAACAAAGTTCCTAGCATGGATTTTGTGTAAAACAATGATAAGGATAGCAATGCATACGGTGACATCATAGGAAAATCATAACCAACTTGCTGACCTGATTAACGCTAGTAATTCTTTTACTGGATATTAGTATTAGGTCAGCAGTCAGCTGTATCAAATTAACCACCTACTTGCACAAATTTGCTACCAAACATGGAAATTTTTAACTATAAAAGGAGTACTCAAAAAGAAATTGGTAATTTAATCAGACAATAGAACATTGAATTTTTTGAAAATATAATAAAATAAGATTCGGGATATTTTTCTTCAGTTAAGTACTTAACAGCTCTTACATGACAAAAAGTTTATCTAAAAGCAATCCTTTTCTATTATATTTAGCACTATAGGTTAATAACTATACATATGTCACGAAGTACAAGTCTGTAATGCAATTTGGCTTAAAAACAGCATATTTATTGCAAACCAGAAACCAGATGGCAGGGCAAACACTTAATATGAAGCCAAAAAAGAAGACTGAACTTCACCTCCAAAAGTGGTTAGTTTTCAAGCCCAAATGAATCATCAGTCTAATTCTTCATATTAACTAAAAATCAGACTTTCTAAACACTTAAAAATTACTAATTTGAGAGTATTAATGCATGTAATCAAATTTATTTAACACTATTCATGCCACATACTGCATTCATTGCTGAAACTGGAAGCCATCCTCCATGCTGCTGCTGAGCAAGATCTAGCAAAGGAATAACTGCAGATTGCTTGTAGTTGGATGGATAATGAGATAATATCTCCTTGACCTATACATAATAAGTCCAGATTAAGACATAATCAACTTTGGATTAAAAAATGTTGCAAATAACCAAGCCACTTAAAATACCCAAGGTAAACTTAAAAATCAGATTCAACTTCCATATAATTGAAAATAGATTGATGTAACAAGGAGAGAAAATTAAACGCATTCTACTCTCATTATCTCATACAATTCTTCGAATTTATGTTACTAGGATTCAAGATACAGGTAACGTTTAAAATTTTCCAATGCTTCAACAAAAATGAAGAGTAGGAGTAACACAGCTTAGAGAACAAACCAGCTTTAAACAACCATACATAGAATGAGAATCTTTGCACTCATATAAGTTATGGAAGTAAATTAATGGCCTTTGATTTCAATATCCTACATTTATTGAAGTTTACAAGAGTTCCTCAATATTTTACAAATCCCAAATCCCATTTTACTAACACCGTCAAAAGTCATAAGCTTTCCAACCTACAATGACGGAGAAAATAAAATCCATAACTCCAATTGCAAGCATTTCAAATTAAACTAACCTTTTGTTTGTTCGCCTCGGAAAATTCCCATGGAAGGTCGGGATTATTATCTGGGGTATCAAGATGCTGCAACCCCAAAAAAAACCACAAATTCACTCAATCATCTATCTTTTCCAGTAAGGAGAAAATCCCAGAAAATTGACATTGTAATATGGAAAGATTAGAACTTACATAGTTCAGGGCAGTGGACAAAGATCGAGAGGCCTGCAGAAGAGGGAAATAAGATCTAGGAGGTGTTTGGATGAACGGAAAATGAAGGAAAATGACAAGAAACAAAGAAAAGGGAATGAATTACCTCAGAAGATTGACGGAAAGCTTGACGGATCTCGAGAAAACGTCGAGACGCGAGCCGAGCAAGCATTTTCAATACCAACAAAACCAACCAAAGCCTGAACGAGTGAAGAAAATGAGGCGACGAGATTTGGGAAGAAAATCGAGCACATTACAGGCGTTGTGTATATATATTGTTAACATTTACGCTTTGGGCGTGTGGTTGCAGCGTGGTTTGGTTGGGCCAATAACCCAACCATAGTAATTGGGCCTATAATTTCATAGTCCAATAATAGCTGTATTGGGTTAATTATTATAGAGATTTTAATTTAATATAAGCAAATGAATATTGAATTTAAATATTTGAACCAATTATTCAATTAAATAAAAATATTTTTAATAATGAATTTGAAGGTCGAATTAATTTTAAAATTTTATATCTATATGAAATATGTTTCTAGTGTTTATTAAATCTATTGCTTTTTTTTTTTTAGTTTGAAAGTATAAATATATGTTGAAATAACCATTTAATATATTAAAATTTTTCCATATAAATGAAAATAATCAAATTATTATAAATATTTTTTAATGTTAATTTTATTAGAGGTTTTTATCATATATACTCTTTTTGATGATCCTTAATTTCAGTGCATTTAAAGTCACATCCTCCTGTACTGATAACAGTATCAATACCAATCGAATTAAGGATCATTCGAAAAATCTAACCCTTTTAAAATTATTAAATTTGCAAAGGTCCCAATTAAAACCAACTCCATGATGAAACTTGTTTGTATCACAAGTCCTTTACATAGTTAAATTGGGTCTGGGCCTATCCGATGGCCCATTTTTTTTCTAAAAGAACGAAATTAAATGAAAATTTAGGGTAAACTATTTCATTAGTCACTAAATTATGAGAAGTTTTTATTTTGGTCACTTAACTAAAAAAGTTACAATTTGGTCACTGAACTATTCAAAAGTTTTTATTTAAATAGTGGGGCTATTGAAATCGATGCAATATGACTTTCTCTATTCACAAGCTTTATTTCCCCTTCTCTTCTACGATTCAGTTTTTTTTGCATGAAACAGCTTTGAATGTCATGAATCTACGAACCAAAATTCTAACAACTTTTTTTCCAATCTTCGAAACTGTCTATCAGATCAACTTAGATCTAAGGTATGCTCTTCGACTCGTTGATGGATATTGATCCATTGTATTGATTGTTGAATTGTCGCTTAGAACTCGCTAGCAGAACTTAAAAAAAACTTGACAGCTCAATGAGTTAGATAAAAAAATTTTAATGGTTCAATGACTTAAATGAAAATTTTTAATAGTTCAGTGATTAAATTATAACATTTTTTAGTTAAGTAACCAAAATAAAAATTTACCCACAATTTAGTGACTAATGGTGTAGTTTACCCATTAACTTATTTGATATATATACATGTATAAGTTTCTTAATCGGTAAAATATATTCGATTAGAAATTGAATAAAAATTTAATAATCAATTAAGCTCTCAAAATTATATTTTCTGTAAAAGCCTTTATCAAAGTTAATTTTGTGTTGATTGGGTTGATGACATAAAGGATGATATGGAAGTTAAAAGAAATATTTAAAAATAAAAAGCAAAAAATCCTAATTTTTTTTAAAATTATTAAAAAACTAATAGAATTTAAAAATATATAAAAATAAAAATTATAAAATTATAAAAAATAACTTAAAAAATTATAAATCATATAGGTGCATATGATGTAACTGCAAATTAAGTATAAATTGCTGCAAATTTCAAGTGAAATGTTTGACCCAAATCATCCCTTTCAATTTTTGCTAGGAATTATAATTTATCATAGTATTTTTTTAATTTTTTTATATTTGAGTTATGAAAACATATTTTATTTTTGAATTTTAGTTATATTATAAAAAAAAGCATATTAACCCAAAAAATTAAAAATTATCTAAAATTACCTTCAAATTTTTCTAAAAATCAAGTTTATTTTTTGTAATTTTAAATTATAAAAATATATAAAATTACTAAAATTGGATTGAAATGAACATAGACAAATGAGCATCTCGATCCATCTAATTTTAGACATTCATTTGTTCAAATTGAAATAAAAAATCCTAAAAATCTATAATATATCATATCATCAAGTGTCCACATCAATTACTACATCAATTATCACATTATCAATTTTCAACATCATCTGTCACATAATTAACCACATAAATTATCACATAATCATTTAACAAGGTTAGGGACTTCAACAAAAAAATATAAATTTCAGAATTTAATTGATTGTTAGTTTTTTTTATTAAAACTCAATTGAATGTTGTTTTTTATTAGAAATTCAAGTCATCATTTATTTATTTTACGTTTTTGGATATATTAAGATTTAAAAGTTAAATTATGATTTTGGTTTTTTTAGTATGTTACAATTTAGAATTTAATTTTTATATTTTAATTTAGTATAATTTAAATTTTTTATATTTTAATTTAAAAATATATAATTTAAAATCATCATGCTAAGAAGATTTTTTTTTGTATTAGAGTTTGGAATTTGTGTTTTTATTAACTCACATTAACATTGTAATTAAAATAATTAATTGTATTAACCATAGTTAATTCACATTATAAAAATAGAATATTAAATTAGAGTTGAAAACTTTATCCTAAAACATTACAGTAAGACCAAAACTAAAAGTTAACTATAGTTCGACGTAAAGCCATGGCACGTTTAAGTAGAAAATTTGTTCCCTTTCCCGACCGCCAACAAAAGTCAGAATTAATACAAAACACTTTTGCTTGTTGAACATTATATTATACTATTTGAATACGGTAGGATAAAAATTAAAAAATGTTTAATATAATAAAAATCATATGAATATAATATTTGTTAAGGGGATAGAGTTTTTCGAGAGAAGCTTTTGAAGTGTTGTTCTTGGAGATATCAACTCGATCCTTCAACAATAGAAGGTGTTGTCTCTCAATGGAGGGTTTTGTCTTCCACTCCGCTGAAAGTCATATACGATTCATGGAAGGGAGTGCCTTGAACGTATGTAGACGTATGACTATCCACCAAGACTCTGTAGAGGGAGACAATACCTTTTGTTGTTGAGGGACCGAATCAACATCTCTGAGGACAACATTTTAAAAATTTCTCTCGAAATAATTAATTCCCTTATCAATATAAATATTTAAATATTTCAAAAATCATTTTTAATGAAAATTAGTATCCAACACATTAAAATTATTTAAATATAAATGATCATAAATACAATTACGGAAGAGCAACTTGAGTGAATAAAGGTTGTTGGCCAATTTTCACTACAAATCGCACTTTGCTTCTGATATTGAAAGCCTGGTATGCCTTTGTTTACATTTTTAGAAGAAGAGAGTACTCACATAATTATTTTTCTACACTCATTATCACTCTAATATAGGGTTTGTCTTATTTTAGTCCCTCAAAATTTTTTATTGACTTTTGACTAAGGTTTAGAGACCTTTCTATAAAGTTAAAGGAGAAAAGTTTGGACTAATTTTAGGGACGTCCCTAAATTTTAGTCAAAAGTCAACAAAATAGATCTTGTGTCAATCACTCAATGCACTAATGTGCCTCATTAGCAATCTGTTAAAATGAAACAAAAATGCTAATTATAATGAATAATTCGCACAATTATCTTATTTAAAGTGATTCAATTGAGAAAAAATATTGAAGTGACTAAAATAGGATAGACCCTATTTTAGAGTGATCATTGGTATAGTTTCCCTATTTAAAAATCAAATATCTAATGTGAATAAAATCTTGGTACGGTTGGCAAAGACCAAGGCCCTAGATTTTGGGTATCTAAGTTCAGGATTCATTATGCGCAATTATATATGTGGCCTCTGAATCTCATCTTGTGCAGTTGTCATATTGTAACTAGTAATGAAAATAAATTGATAGTTATGATTTCTCTGAATTAAATTTGATAACCCTATTGAGATTCGATAACGATGTGTTGCTTAGATAAGTTTAGATATGATGATTTGTGAATACATTTTATATATTTGTTATTTTTCAAGCATTTATTATGATTCTAGTGTTTATACATTTAGTATATTTAAAATTAAATCACTTTACTTTTAATTTTAGATAGTAATCTTTCTACTTTTTTGATTTAATAATTAAAATCCAATTGATAAAATAGTCAAAATGTTTTTTTTAAATTGGATTATATGACAATAAAAAAATTACTCATGTAGCCAATTCAAGACTGTGTGGAAGTCATGCAAGTAAAAAAATTATCGACTTTTACTTTGCTTTTTTGAAACAATGTTAAATAATCTTATAACCCATTCAAATTCAAAAACCTTAATGTAGAAGGAGAAAATTTTGGATTATTCAAAATTCATCACGTCTCATTATTACTTATCTTTAAATAAATTAAATTAATAAGAAATAGACCAATAAATTAAATTATTTTAAAACTCTTTTATAAAGACATCATGTTTTTTAAGGATAATTTTATTTATAATTAATTTAAATTAATATGAAAAAAATAATAAATAAAAGAGTTTAACCCTTATACATCATTCAAATGGAGAAGTTATATTTTATAATAACACTCTTTTAATCTACTGCCTGGCACTATAAAAGGGGACCACCTCTAAGCTATTCAACACATTCTAAAGTTTAGAAATCGAAGCTTGAAGAGAAGATCTTGAGACTAGAAGATTTCTTCAAAATCCCAAGAAATCTCTAAAGAACTTGAAGAAATTTTAAAGAACACTACATCAGTGTTGAAGAAAACCGCTACTAAAGAAGGTTAAATACATTCTTCAATATCAAATCTAGAGGACTCTCGAAATAAGAATCATCAATCTTAGATCAAGCCTCAAAAACCCTTAGATCAAATCTCTTCGTAGTCTAGTTCCATCAACACAAAGGAGATGAAATTCATTCTTCAATATCAAGTTTCACCAACCCTTAAAGTGAACCTCATTGACCCAAGATCAAATCTTAAACACCCTTATCAATTCTCAATCAATCAAATCTACAATCCGTTTTCAAGATCAAGTCTAGACAACTGTTGAAACAAACTTTATCCTTTGCCCTTGTCTTATCTATGAGAACTTGATCTTAACTCGTGTTATTATCGTTGAGGAGCGTCACGACTCACAAATTGTTTTAACTTTCCTCTTCTAACTTCTTCACTCAATGGCATTGTAACACTCTCATACCCGATCCAATCGTCATGTCACGGTACCAAGTTGTTGTATTCATTGCCAGAGTAACCACTATTAACTCAATTCATTTTATCATTTTAATCAAACTACTAAGATCAATTTACGATTACAAGACAATTTAAAAACTTATCTAAATTTAATACGAGCTTCCAATAGCTCGCGTAACAATTTATAATTGAATCGGGACCAAATTATAAAATTTTCAAAACCTCGATTCGACGTCACGACATTGGGGGTTCCTCGTTGCGACGACACCCACTGACTTGAGCTCGTCGCGATGTGGTGAACTTATCGTCGCGACGTCGATTCTATGTCCACTTAATTTCCATTCTATCATTTCTCATCACTTACAATCAAGTTTATATGCCACAATTCATATCATTCATATGCATCTATTTCCAATTTCAACACTATATGATTCTCAATCAAATTTATAAGATCAACACAACTATTAAAATTTTACAAATAAGTCCATTAATACATCATATAACAATGATTCACTTAATGTCTCAAACAATTCATTTAAATTATTCTTATGTGTTAGCAAATCTATCACTTATAACACACTCTTAGCATCACACTCTTCTACTATTTATTTTCCTTCTCTCCATTCCACATATTTTATATAGGTGTGTATATATATGTATATATGAACCTTTAATTTTGAGTATAGTATGTGTACCGGCCCAATTATGCCCGGCCCAAAGCCAAATTACCCAAGCCCAATTTACATCAAACCCTAGCCCAAATAATAGCCTATTTGCTTAAGATTTTTCAGCAACCTTAGCCTCTTTCAGCCTCAGCCGCCGCATGCCTCTTCTGCCGCGTGTGCCACCACAGCTCAGGGCACCAACCACCGGCCTCACATGACTCTGACACACCTGCAAAGAGAGAAACACGCGAGCAGTAAAAAAAACAAGAAAAAAATGAAAAATAGAAGAAACAAATAGCAAAACGACAAGAAAAATGGATGTAAAATATTGTAATCTGGCTTTAAAAAGCAAAAGGGATATCCCTTCTCTGGGGTACGCACACTGAAAATACAAGGTAGAACAGAAACTTCGAAGGTTTTCAATTTTTCATTAGATATTTTCGTTTCTTGTTTCTTTCATTTTATTTTATTTCTAAACACAAATCTTTTAAATAAAAAGAAAGAGGAATAAACTTACCTGAGTGGTCCTACGCTCCACCGTTGCCAAGGGTGTTTCACCGGCACCAAGGGCCTCAAAACCTTTCAAGGTTTGGTCTCGACCTTTACGGTTGCGTCGGTTTGGTAAAAGGACCAAAGCGTCCTCTTTTATTTGTTTTTTTGTCGCGAACAAGGGCTAAAAGGGCCATTTAGCACCTCTCCGACCACCGTCCATGGTGGAGGAAAGGTGGTCTGGTGGCGGCGCGATGATGGGTGCATTACCCTAGCAGAGAAGAAACGAAAATGAAAAGGGGGGAAAAGAAAGAGTTTTTGGTTTTTTTCTCTTGGAAATTAAAAGAGGAACCAACAAAATAGAAAAAAAGGAACCTTTTTTAGTCATATGAAACGGTGCCGTTGGTGTACTGGGGGGGTTGTGAATTCTCCCTAAAAGGGATATTTATGCGATTGATCATTCTCCTTCGCAACCCCCATTCAATCAAGCCCCATTTTCTGTCTTCTTTTGTTTTTAAAATTTAGCCCTCGGATCCTGTTTGGTTTTCGTTTTGATCCCTAATTAACTTTTCAATATTTATACTTTTAAACCCCGAATTTTAATTCATTTTTAGCCATGTCCTAAATCTATTTAATTCATCTATTAACCCTTTCTTAAATGTTTCATTTATATGTTATTTCAAATATTTTATATGTTATTTATTTACACCTATTCTAACTTATTTTAATGTACTGTTTATTCAAATTCTTATTATTTATTTTAACTTGCTTTATGTATATTTGTTACCTTAATCTATTTTATATGTATTATTTATTTTTATTCCTTACCTATTATATATATACATATAGTTTATTTCAAGCTTTTTTTATATATTTATAATTCTTTAAAAATTGTTATATATTTATTTCAAATTATTTTATATTTTAAGTTATTGTATATTATGTATTTCGAATAACTCTCTTTATATTACCTTTGAACTATTAACATTATAAAATATATTTATATTGTCTATTTTTAATTCTTTTACGTATTATATATTTTAAACTTCTTATTTATTACTTTTAAATTAAATTGTATATTTTTTATTTTAAAATTATTTTATATACCTTATTTTAGATCCATTCTACTTATCCCATATTTTACACTTTTATTTGTATATATATTATCTATTTTAAAATTATTCATATGAATTTTTTTATTTGCTTTGTATAATATAGATTTTAAAATTCTTCTACATTATTTATTTTAAACTCGTTTTATGTATTATTCATTTGAAATTGTTTATTTATTTACTTTAAAATTTATATATATTATCAAATTTTAAATTATTATATCCATTTTTCATATATATATACATACTAGTTATTTTTTGATGTCTCGTATATTAACTATTTTAAAAATCTCTTTTACACATACTCTATTTTTTTAATTTATTTTGTACATTGTTTATAGTAAATTTCTTTTTCACGCTATTCATTTTAAATTCGTTTGTTATTATTCGTAAATTTGTTTACATTTTATGCATTTAAGTTTGCCTTATATCTTTTACCATTTAATCCATTGGCTTTTTAGTTATCGACGCTATTATTTGAATGTTGCATGATTATTGCTATTGCATGTATGTAATTAAATTTGCTTACTCACGTTCATATTATTGCCATGCGCTTGTGGAATATTTTATGCGTGGATCATTGTTCTATGTCGTACCATATTTTATTTCATATCTTTGCCCCGCGAATTAAACCTCAATGTATTTATCCAATAAATCACCTTATTTTAACCTAAATAAATAACACATGTTGCTTGAATATTGCATTCGCTACTATTCAAAAGCAAAATTTTCCAAATAAGGCAATATCATGCATTTTGAAATATCGAGGAATTGTGCCCTAACTTACGGGGTTTCGATTTTCTCGTTGTTTCTAAATAGCAAAATATCCTTTTCAAGTTTTAAAACACATGAAATTCTCATTCAATTAGGGGACAACTTTGTGCTCGGGAATTCATGGTATTGTGTCCTAACTTACGAGATGTGATACTCTGATATCTCGAGACAAGGAAATCTTTAAACAATCGATTCAAGCTAACTCAAGCATTTTTAAAATCGACGTCAATAAAAAGGATTGTATTTTAAAATCCATTCCCGATTTTTAACTTTCGACATTAAGACATTAACTAATCAATTCGGTACCAATTTTTGGGCGTGTCGAGGGTGCTAATCCTTCCTCGCACGTAACCGACTCCCGAACCCATTCTCTCAAGTTTCGTAGACCAAAGGCACTGCTTTAGTAAACTAAAATTAATTTATTAAAACAAATGTGATCCGATCACACCTAATAAAGATCGGTGGCAGCTCCCGTTTTAATTTTTCGTTTCCAAACAAAGTTGAACCCGTTTTTAAAAAAATGGTTTCGACAGTATGTTTATATGTATCATTAATTATGATTTCACTAATTACATATTTTTAGCAAGGCTAGCCACTTGAGTGGAAATCACTAAATTATTTATATATTGATCTACAATGTTCCAAATTAAGATTCTCTTGTTGTTTTTAAAACTAGACCAATGAAAACTTTACCATAAAAATTTCAGAATTTCCATTTAAGCCAATTAATTTAGTGTTTTCTTTAAATTTTCCCCTGTTCTGCTACTAGGCAGCTTTGACCCTTCTCCACCAAAAATTAATTTTCTTTCAGTACAAGATTCATATTATGTTGTCATTTGTTTCCCTTGCAAATAGGCTCATCAATATTTTAAAAATATAAATTTAAGCTCCTAAATATTTTTGTAAAATTTATAATAATTTTTCAAAATCATAACAGGAGAACTCGAAATCACTCTGACCTTGTCTCATAAAAGTTTATATATCTCACAATCTACAATACTATTGCTTACAGCGTTTCTTTTATGTAAAACTAGACTCAATAAGCTTTAAATACATATTTAATTAAACCTCTAAATAGATTTCTACAACTATTAATGAACTTTTAATTTTAAACTACTGCTATTGTTCAAAACTATTTTAACGAATATATTTAATTATTAAGATTTATATTATTTATACCAACATTTAAATTTTATTTTACTTATCAACTATTAAATTGCAATAAAGATCACTTGATTATGTATATCATCACACTTAGATTATTATTCAATTTAATCCTCAAAGCTCACATATCATTAACATATAATTTAATCATAATTTCTCATAGTACAAATTATACCACTATCTATGAATTACAATTTGTAATATACTTCCTATCACTACTACTTAAATAAAATTCACATTTTAAACACTCAAGTTATTACATACCTTAACTTAATACTTTGAATATTAATGAAATTAAAATGAACACTAACCTCTTTTTACAAGAATTTCACCTCTTTTGCTTCTCTTCTATTTCTTTCTCAACTTCATCACTATCCTTCTCTTTTCTTCTATTTTTCTCCACTTCCATCTACCAATTTCTTGCTTCTAAGTTGAGGAATATACTCTCTAGGATCTCTACTTCATCTTTCTTCTTTGGTGCCTATAGGAATTTCCAAGAATTTTTGGGTGAAATAATGGGATTTCATGACAAAGAACTAAATTGCATAAAATGTAAAATTTTCTTCTTCCATTCATGAAAGTGGTGCGAAGCACTTATATGAAAGATGAAGAAGTTTATTCATTTTTACATCAAAATATCTCAACTAATTGAATAATAAAATATTATTATTTAATATATAAAAATCTAACTTTAATCATTTTAATCAAATGGCTAAGATTTCATCTTATTTTTCAATCTCATCCAATTACCTATAATTTGCCAACAATCATGATATTTTCTTATAAATTATCTTATTTAAGAAATGATCATTTTACCCTTCATGTTTCTTCAAATTTCCAACCTTGAGTTACTACTTTCTTTTGGTAAAATTACGATTTAGTCCTTCATATTTCTCCATTTACTTAATTTGGTCCTTGCTTCCCAATTTCATTTCATAAGAATTTGCATTATTTCCATTTTTGATATTTCAATTTTTCTCTTATTTATACATTAACCCCTCAAATTTTGAATAATTTTACTTGAACCTCAAAGCTTTTTACATCTTTATGATTTAATCATTACTTAATTTAGTATACTACAACATACTTCTTAATTCAACTTTTTTTGATACTCCTTAATCTTCTCTTTTATCACTTTCATTTATTTTTTTACTTTATCGAGAAATCAATTGTATGCTATCTCGATTTATTATTGCTTTTAAAATATAATGATTTTAGAGGTGTTACAGGCATTTTTCAATGAAATATAGTTTTCAGTTTTGTGCCCATAGAACTGGCATATTTCATTAGCTCAACCTCTATGTGGTCGAGTCTCATTAGAAGAGGACTTTTGAGGATACCTTGGTTTTGAACTTGGCTCAGAATGTATGCTTGAGATGAGTTTAAGGTGTAACGACCTAATTTCCAATGATGTGAGAAAATGCATTTTCGGGATTCCATTTTTGTAAACCAAGTTCGTAAATATTAAATAAAAATATTTACAAATTTAATATATAGGTGAATTGAATTTTGGACAAGTAATTTAGCCAAATTAGGGCTTAATTGAGGTCCAAAGACTAAATTTTAAAGTCCAATCGCTATAGATTTTTTATTAGAAAATGGCTTGAGGACTTAAATTGAAAATATAACAAGGTTAAAAATAGCAAATATATCATTTCTAAACATTAGGAAGTGGACGACATAAGCATGTTATCATTAAATTAAATAAATTAAGTATTATATATATTAAACTAAGGTTAATTACTTAATTAACTAAGTTAATTATACTATATATGTGCAATTTGGTGGGGAGAAAGAGGAAACTCATCCTCCCCAACCGAACCAAAATAACGAAAAGAAAGGACACCATTGATATGAAGAATTTAAGCTTTTAACTTCAAAATTCAAGAAAGTCCTTAGTTATTTTCTTGTAATTTTTATAAATTTGAGGTCATGGGAGCTTGATTTTAGCTAGGCCATGTACCAATTTTTTAGACTGTTAAAGTTTTGAAAGTTGACATTGTTGATAATTGAAAGGTTTAGGTGTTAAATTGATAGATTTTAAGTTTAGAAGTGAAAAATGACTAAATTGTAAAACTAATTGACAATTTTGTACATTAGGGACTAAAGTGAATGAAATGTAAGCTTTACTGTAGAAATAAGAAATAGAAGGTCCCTAATGGTTAATAGTGAAATCAGATTTTATTTTGGAGTTTTAAATTGAAAGTTAGTTTAGTCCCGGTTTTAGGGACTAAATTGAATAAATTATAAAATGTGTGTGTTTTTGTAATCGATTGTGATTTAGTCTTGAATTTAATGTTATGTATTGTCGGATAATAATTCGTAGCTAAAGATGACACGAGAATGTCGAGAGGGAAAGGAAAGACGAGATTCGACAACAAGTAACCCTAGTGTTCGATACAGTAAATCCTCAGTAGTTCGAGTAGAGTTCTAGCATCTTGAAGTTGATTCCCGACTCAGCAAAGCTTATATGCATTTTTTTGTAATTAGGTTGGCATGTACCTAGTTGAGTCATTTTTATTTAGGATTATACTTATATGAATTTATCTTTTCAATTCAAAGTGTATATATATATGGATTTCACATAGATACTAAAGTATAAATAGTATGGCAAATTTGAATACACATGCATAAAACTTAGGTGATTATGCTTGATGATAGAATTAAATGTATTATGGTCTTAGTTGATGATTGAATAGATTGTTGATGTGTTATGAATGGTAGATTAAGTATTGGATTAAGGTTGAATGAAATTTTTGAGTGATTTAGTTGTTGTATATGAAGTTAACATGTGGTTTATTAAGTATAAGAGATATTATTGCAAATGGTCATTTGTGGATAACATACATGTAAATGGTCTAAATGAGTTATGATATGGTTTGTAAAGAAATGAAAGGGTACTTTGCTAATGGTAAACCTGGAGTAGCATGTATGTTACATGTGGTTGAATGAAATGTGTTAGGTAAATAGTTTATAAGTAGTATGACATAGAGATTTTAATGATTAATGTACTAATGAACTTGAGAAGTTGCTTGAATGGTATTGGATATTGATGACTTGAACATGTATGATAATTGTAACATTCAAAAAAAAAAATTTGGAGTCTTAAACAGTGATAAATATATAATAAATTAGTCGAAATTTTGAGAAAAGTCAGAAATTGGAAATTTAAAAAGTTATGAGACATAAAAGATAGGCATAAGATATTTGGAAAAGTATAAATATTAATATAAATTTATTTGAGAAAATGATTAAATTAATGGAAAGTATTGGGGTAAGGTGAGAAAATTGGGTGTTGAAGGATTAAATTAAATTGATGAAAAAGAAGGAGAGACTAGAGGTAAAAATATACCAAAGGAAATAGGACACATGGTGTTATTATAGAAAAAGTGAAAGGGTAAAATGGTAAAAGAATTAAAAAGATAATTATAAAAAAAGTAATAGTTTAATTGTAATTAAGTGAAAAGGGCAAGATGGTAAATAACATAAAAAGATATTTTTGTATAGATAAACATGGAAGAAACTAGAGAAATGGAGAAAAGAAAAGGATGAAAGGCTATAAAAGGCCATCAGCCATAGTGTTTCATGTCAGCCACCATTTTTACACCATTTCAACTTTTATTTTTCTTTCAATTTAGTCATTTTCATCAAATACAAATCAATTAAGTTAGTTTCTTTCAAATTTCTTCAAGATTAGTTTGTAAAATTAGTAGAGAAGTGTAGTAACTACCCAACTGTTAAAAGAAATGCATCCATACTTGTGACAGCCCAAAATTGACCCTAGTCGGGAAGTGGTTTCGGGACCGCTAAACCGAGTCACAATAATAATTAGATGTTATATCCTATGTTTATTTCATGTGAAAGTGCATGTGTGAAAATTTCATGCTTTGATTTTGCCAATTGTGAGTGAAATTTTGAAATGTGACTCATGTGAAAATTTTTGCAAATGCTATAGGCTAATTTGTAGTGGCCAAATAACTTATAGTATGAAATAGGTGGATTTGCATGTCAAATTTCCCACCTTAAAACAAGGTGGCCGGGCATGATGGGCATGATGAGCAATTGTGCAATTTTTTTTATGGAAATTATGGCATAAGTATGGCACAAATAAAATATGTTAATTTGTGTCATAAAATGTTGGGATAAAACAAATAAAATAAGGGGCATGGGCATAAAATAATGAAAAGGAGTATGGTGAATACAAAAAAAAAATGTGTGTGTGTAGTTGTTTGTCCCCCCCCATTGCCGTGAGCTAAAGAAAAGAAAGGAGAGAATTTTTGTTCATCCTTTTCTCATCCTCATACTTGCCGAAACTAGAAAGAAAAACAAAGAAAAAAATTTCTCATCCTTTGGTTCATCCTTGGCCAATAATTTTAAGGAGGAAGGAAGAAGAAAGGTGAAGAGGTTCGGCCATGCATGTAGCTAGGCTAAGGTATGTTTGATGATGTTCCATGAGATGCATGCATGTTTTAGTTGTTAGCTTGAGTTCTACCTAGCCCATGGTCTAAATCTTGCTATGTGATGGAAATGACATTTGACCATGGATGCATCATTCTTGGTTGATGTTTGATGTGGTGGTGATGAGGCAAGAGGATGAGTTAAAATTCGGCCTAGGTGGAGGTTGTGTTAATGCCATTGCATGCTAAATATGAAGTTTGTTAATGATGCATGTGATGACGACTTGATGATTCTTGAACCTCCTTTTTAGCATTTTTGTGTGAGCACATATGTGCATTGGTTGCAAAATGGAGAAGAATCGGCTAGCAAGTTGTGTGCTAAGGCCGAATGTAACTTTTACATGTTAATGAGCAATGCATGTGTTAAATCGATGGGAAGGGAGAGGATGCTTTACTAGTGTGTATATGTGTGTATTAAGTGTTGAAATCGACCCCAAAAATAGACATGCATATTCGGCCAAGGGGGAAAAATTAGCTAATATGTTGTGTTGATGCATGATTTCACATGTATGTGACTTTAATGTCTAATGTATAAATATGGGCTAAGTGCTTCGTGTTCATCTTTTTTTGATGCCTAAATGATGAAATCAATTTATTTGTTTAATTAAGCTCAAGAGCAAAGGGGAAATAAATCCGATAAAGGGAAGGAAAAAGTGGTCGAATAGTTAGCGGAATCGTTCGACAACACCCGAGGTAAGTTCTTGAGTAAGAGAGCTTAAATTACGATGTGATTAAATCATGTTTTAAGCAAATTAAAATCATGCTCTATGTGTGGCTATTGAGCCGAATGTGCAAGGATGGTATGTGCCTTGTGTTTGAGTTTTGCTAATGAAAAAGAAATACGAATGTGCCATGAATTATTGTTAGATGTGCATGATTAATTGAATGCTGTCTGGGCTAAGTCCCGAAGGCTTTGTGCTAAGTGACTATATCCGGACTAAGATCCGAAGGCATTTGTGCGAGTTATTAATTCCGGGTTAAGTCCCGAAGGCCTTTGTGCGAGATACTAATTCCGGGTTAAGTCCCGAAGGCATTCGTGCGAGTTTTAAAATCCGGGTTAAGTCCCGAAGGCACTTGAACGAGGAGCTATATCCGGTTAAATTCCGAAGGTACGTGATTTTGGTAATGAATGAGCTTGCTGTAAAATTTCAGCTAATACTCGAAAAATATCCCAATATTGGGATATGTTACGTATGTGTTGAATTTAATCGAGCCCTTACAAATAAATATTCGCTCAGTTGATGAACGAGCTACCGGCCTTCGGCTAAGTTGGTCTTTTGTGTATGTACATAAGGGTTAACGTTGTGAAGTAAGTTTGATATCGGAAAAATTGTGTATTATGAAATATTCCGTTTAGCTAAATGTGTGCTATGCTTTCGTTATGCTGGAATTTCTTGCTCAAAACTTACTAAGCATAAATTGCTTACTTCGTTCCATTGCTCCTCTGTTTTATAGATTTTTGGTTCTCCAGCTATCGGACTCGGGATCTTGAAGTCGAAGTCGCCCACACTATCAAAGGCTCTTTTGGGTACTCTTTTGGTTGAATTTTGATATGGCATGTATAGGACGACCCATTGTTGTTTTTCGAGTACTTTATGTGATGTGTAAGTTTTGGATAGCCATGCGAAAATGGCTTATATGTGTTTGAGTATAATGTTATAATCATTTGGTGTGGATATGCTTGACAAGGATTGGCCACGGGGATGGTTAATCACTTTCATAAATTGTGCTATGTATGCAAAAAGGGCTAGTTGAACCATGAAATAGGTAAAGCCTACCTTAAAGGTAGATGCTGACAGCATCAGTGATGTAGATTTGGAAAATCACTAAAAATAGTAGGAATGGAATTAAATAGTGAATAAATTATGTAAACAAACCTTGAAGAATCTACTTTCATAGGAAAGTAACGAAACAATCATATGGATAGTATGTTAAGAGATATTCAGGTTCTCGTGAGACAGGGCCAGAACGGGTTCTGGATTCCTTGTTCCGACTTTGGAAATTGATTATAAATTAACCAGAGATAATTAGGAGTCATACCATATATGTATAGATTCCTCTCTGAGTCTAGTTTCTATAGAAATAAACGGCATCAGTATTGGAGCCCTGTACAAGGAGATATCCAAGTCGTAATGCGCAAAGGTCAGGGTAGTCGATTCCTGTAACATGGGAGACTTTAACTAATAAACTGTACTAATTGGCCCGATCAAAAATTCTAGAAAAAAATATGTAGATGGGCATATGAGTCTAGTTTCAGGGAAAAATCACGAAACTGATTTTTGAGTTGTGAAGCTCAAGATATGATTTTTAAAGCGACTAGTACACAGATTGGGCAGTGTCTGGAAATTTTTCAAAGTTTGTTAACACCTCGTGTTCGACTCCGGTGTCGGACTCGGGTTCGGGGTGTTACATTTTATTGGTATCAGAGCTACGGTTTAGTTGATTCTAGGACTACCGTAATGTGTTGGGTCTAGCTATACATGCCATTTTATGTGATTACTTGATAGTGTGGTGATTTCTGACAATTGTAAATGTGTTTATTTATAGTAATGGATCCCGATCGTGACCGAGAGGTAGCTGATGATCTTGAGAGTGTAGCGCCTGCTTCCGCACAAGGGACAGTGCCGGCAGACTCTCAACCTAATGCTAGTAATCCGAATGATGAAGCTAGACAAGCATTCTATAGCGTGATGAATGATTGGTTCAACCAATACATTCGAACTAATATGACTGTTCCACAACCTCCATTCCCGACAAATACTACCCCCGCACCTACAATACCACCGGTAACTGACCAAATAAGGTCAAATAAGCCCCCAGTTGACAGAATCCGAAAACATGGGGCTACTGAATTTAAGGCTATGGATAGCGATGATGCCGAGCAAGCTGAATTTTGGCTGGACAACACTATCCGGGTACTCGATGAGCTATCTTGTACACCCGATGAATGCCTAAAGTGTGCTATCTCCTTGCTACGTGATTCTGCCTACTATTGGTGGAGTACTCTGACTTCCGTTGTGCCCCGAGAGCAAGTAACTTGGGAGTTTTTCCAAAGTGAGTTTCGGAAAAAGTATATCAGTCAGAGGTTTGTTGATCAAAAACGGAAGGAATTTCTTGAGCTTAAGCAAGGCTCCATGTCGGTTACTGATTACGAGCGAAAATTTGTTAGACTTAGAAAATACGCTCGGAAATGTGTTTCGTCCGAAGCTATTATGTGTAAACGCTTCGAGGATGGGCTGAATGAAGATATAAAATGTTCGTTGGCGTTCTTGAAATACGAGAGTTCGTGGTACTTGTTGAACGAGCTTGTAAAGCCGAAGAGCTTAGAAAAGAAAAGCAAAGAGTTGATGAGGGAACTGGAGAGTTTCGTAAAAGATCCTCGGGAAGGTCTCTTCAACAGGCATCGAAGAGATTTCGGGATGATACGGGCCAGTTTAGAGGCACTTCGGGCTTTTTTAGACGAGATCGTGATCGACCCCTTGTAGGTACACGAGGCACTTCAGTCGCCAGTGTTGGGAATGAACGTCGAGACAGAACGAAATGCCGATATTGCGGTAAATGGCATTCGGGGAGTTGTAGATTCTCTGACCGCTCTTGTTACAAATGCGGATCAGTTGACCACTTCATTAAAGATTGCCCGAGGTTGTCGGAACAGAATGTAAATCAGAATGGGAGACCGGGTGCTACCACTGCTCGGGGTAGACCATCTGGAAATGCGAGCAATACTGGTGGCGGTCAGAGAGGATTTAGAGATGATATAACCAGATCCGAAGCTCGTGCGCCTGCTAGAGCTTATGCTATACGTGCCCGCGAGGATGCTTCTTCGCCTGATGTTATTACCGGTACATTCACTCTCTTTGATACTAATGTAATTGCTTTGATTGACCCCGGTTCTACTCATTCTTACATATGTGAAACCTTAGCATCCAGTAAGACTTTACCTATTGAGTCTACTGAGTTCGTAATTCGGGTGTCAAATCCCTTGGGTCGTTACGTGCTTGTCGACAAAGTGTGTAAGAAATGTCCCCTGGAAATTCGAGGTTCCTGTTTTCCGGCGGACTTGATGCTTTTGCCATTTGATGAATTTGATGTTATCCTTGGTTTGGATTGGTTGACCGCGCATGATGCGGTTGTGAATTGCAAGAGCAAGACTATTGATTTGAGGTGCGCAAATAACGAAGTAATCCGAATTGAGTCTGCGGACTTGGAGGGGATGCCAGCTGTAATATCAGCAATGTTGGCACAGAAATATGTAAGAAAAGGGTGCGAAGCATACCTTGCGTATGTACTTGATGACAAAGAATTAGAAAAGAAACCCGAATCTGTGCCGGTGGCTTGTGAATACCCGGATGTTTTTCCGGAAGAATTACCGGGTTTACCACCTGTTCGGGAGGTAGAGTTTGGTATTGAGCTTGTACCTGGGACTACGTCGATTTCGATAGCTCCGTATCGTATGGCACCAACCGAGTTAAAGGAGTTGAAAGCTCAGTTGCAAGAACTGACGGATAGAGGTTTCGCTCGACCAAGTTTCTCACCTTGGGGTGCACCAGTATTGTTCGTGAAAAAGAAGGACGGAACCATGAGGTTGTGCATTGACTATCGTCAGCTGAATAAAGTGACGATAAAGAACAAATATCCGTTGCCGCGCATCGATGATTTGTTCGACCAACTGAAGGGAGCCTCAGTGTTCTCAAAAATAGATTTGAGATCGGGCTATTATCAGTTGCGAATTCGAGATTCAGATATTCCCAAAACTGCCTTCAGAACGAGATATGGTCACTACGAATTCTTAGTGATGCCGTTTGGGCTCACTAATGCCCCTGCGGTATTTATGGATTTGATGAATCGGATCTTCAGACCGTATTTGGATTGGTTCGTAGTTGTGTTCATTGATGACATTTTGGTCTATTCAAGAGATGAGACCGAACATGCTGAGCATCTGAGGCTAGTGCTGCAAATTTTGCGGGATAAGCAGTTATATGCTAAGTTCAGTAAGTGTGAGTTCTGGTTAAGAGAGGTTAGCTTCTTAGGTCATGTGGTATCCGCGTTAGGTATTCGTGTTGACCCGAACAAAATTTCAGCCATACTTGACTGGAAACCTCCGAGAAATATTACTGAAGTTCGGAGCTTTTTGGGGCTCGCCGGTTATTACCGACGATTTGTGAAAGGTTTCTCGATGATAGCCACACCAATGACGAAGCTACTTCAAAAGGATGTTAAGTTCGAGTGGACGGAGAAATATCAGAAAAGTTTCGACCAACTGAAAACTCATTTGACTGAAGCTCCAATTTTGGTGCAACCCGAATCAGGTAAAGAGTTTGTCATTTATAGTGACGCATCCCTACTTGGGTTGGGTTGCGTATTGATGCAAGAAGGTCGAGTCGTGGCCTATGCGTCGAGACAATTGAAGCCACACGAGAGGAATTATCCGACCCATGATCTAGAACTAGCAGCCATCGTGTTTGCTTTAAAAATATGGCGACATTATCTGTTTGGTGAGAAGTGCCATGTATTTTCGGATCACAAAAGTCTCAAATATTTGATGACTCAACGAGACTTGAATCTGCGACAAAGACGTTGGCTTGAGTTGTTGAAAGATTACGAGCTTGTCATTGATTACCACCCGGGAAAGGCTAACGTGGTTGCGGACGCCTTAAGCCGGAAGTCATTGTTTGCTTTACAAGCGATGAACGTGCATTTGTCTGTTCTACCAGACAATGTGTTAGTAGCTGAATTAAAAGCTAAACCATTATTGACTCATCAAATTCGTGGAGCTCAGAAAGTCGATGATGAATTGGTTGCAAAACGGGCTAAGTGTGTTCCGAACGAGGAATCGGAGTTTCAAATTGATGATGATGATTGTTTGAGGTTCAGAAATCGTTTGTGTGTTCCAAGGAATTCGAAACTCATTTCGATGATTCTGAACGAAGCCCATTGTAGCTGAATGTCAATTCACCCGGGGAGTACGAAAATGTACAACGATTTGAAACGTCAATTTTGGTGGCATGGTATGAAACGGGACAACCCCGACTTTGTTTCGAGATGTTTAATATGTCAACAAGTGAAAGCGGAACATCAAGTGCCTTCAGGATTACTCCAGCCGATCATGATACCCGAGTGGAAATGGGATCGAGTCACAATGGACTTTGTGTCCAGACTGCCCTTGTCAGCAAGTAAGAAGGATGCGATATGGGTTGTTGTTGATAGACTGACTAAGTCAGCTCATTTCATCCACGTACGTACGAATTTTTCATTGGATAAACTAGCTGAATTGTACGTTTATCAAATTGTGAGATTACACGGGGTACCTGTTTCTATCGTGTCGGATAGAGATTCGAGATTCACCTCACGATTTTGGAAGAAATTGCAAGAAGCTCTGGGTACCAAGCTGCATTTTAGCACTGCTTTTCACCCCCAAACCGATGGTCAATCCGAACGGATAATTCAGATACTTGAGGATATGTTGAGATGTTGCATCCTCGAGTACAGTAGTGCATAGGAACGGTATTTACCTTTGATTGAATTCGCTTACAACAATAGTTTTCAATCAAGTATTAAGATGGCACCTTACGAGGCTTTGTACGGTCGTAAATGCCGTACACCATTGTTTTGGACCGAGCTCGGTGAAAGTAAAATTTTCGGAGTTGATTTGATTAAAGATGCTGAACAGAAAGTAAAGGTAATCCGTGAAAGTCTGAAGGTAGCCACGGATCGTCAGAAGTCGTACGCAGATTTGAAACGAAAAGACATCGAGTATCAGGTGGGAGACAAAGTGTTCCTTAAGGTTTCACCTTGGAAAAAGATACTCAGGTTCGGCCGTAAGGGCAAGTTGAGCCCAAGATTCATTGGGCCGTACGAAATCTCCGAATGAGTTCGTCCGGTTGCGTATAGATTGATTTTACCCCCTGAGCTTGAAAAGATTCATGACGTCTTTCATGTTTCGATGCTTCGACGCTATCGATCTGATCCATCGCACATAATTAGCCCATCAGAGGTTGAAATTCAAGTCGACATGAGCTATGAAGAAGAACCGATGCGTATCCTAGCTCGTGAAGTGAAGGAGTTGCGAAACAAAAGAGTTCCGCTAGTAAAGGTGTTATGGCTCAAACACGGGATCGAGGAAGCTACTTGGGAGACCGAGAGCTCGATGAAAGAACGATACCCAAACCTATTTACCGGTAAGATTTTCGGGGACGAAAATTTCTTAAGTGGGGGAGAGTTGTGACAGCCCAAAATTGACCCTAGTCGGGAAGTGGTTTCAGGACCGCTAAACCGAGTCACAATAATAATTAGATGTTATATCCTATGTTTATTTCATGTGAAAGTGCATGTGTGAAAATTTCATGCTTTGATTTTGCCAATTGTGAGTGAAATTTTGAAATGTGACTCATGTGAAAATTTTTGCAAATGCTATAGGCTAATTTGTAGTGGCCAAATAACTTATAGTATGAAATAGGTGGATTTGCATGTCAAATTTCCCACCTTAAAACAAGGTGGCCGGGCATGATGGGCATGATGAGCATTGTGCAATTTTTTTTATGGAAATTATGGCATAAGTATGGCACAAATAAAATATGTTAATTTGTGTCATAAAATGTTGGGATAAAACAAATAAAATAAGGGGCATGGGCATAAAATAATGAAAAGGAGTATGGTGAATACAAAAAAAAAATGTGTGTGTGTAGTTGTTTGTCCCCCCCCCATTGCCGTGAGCTAAAGAAAAGAAAGGAGAGAATTTTTGTTCATCCTTTTCTCATCCTCATACTTGCCGAAACTAGAAAGAAAAACAAAGAAAAAAATTTCTCATCCTTTGGTTCATCCTTGGCCAATAATTTTAAGGAGGAAGGAAGAAGAAAGGTGAAGAGGTTCGGCCATGCATGTAGCTAGGCTAAGGTATGTTTGATGATGTTCCATGAGATGCATGCATGTTTTAGTTGTTAGCTTGAGTTCTACCTAGCCCATGGTCTAAATCTTGTTATGTGATGGAAATGACATTTGACCATGGATGCATCATTCTTGGTTGATGTTTGATGTGGTGGTGATGAGGCAAGAGGATGAGTTAAAATTCGGCCTAGGTGGAGGTTGTGTTAATGCCATTGCATGCTAAATATGAAGTTTGTTAATGATGCATGTGATGACGACTTGATGATTCTTGAACCTCCTTTTTAGCATTTTTGTGTGAGCACATATGTGCATTGGTTGCAAAATGGAGAAGAATCGGCTAGCAAGTTGTGTGCTAAGGCCGAATGTAACTTTTACATGTTAATGAGCAATGCATGTGTTAAATCGATGGGAAGGGAGAGGATGCTTTACTAGTGTGTATATGTGTGTATTAAGTGTTGAAATCGACCCCAAAAATAGACATGCATATTCGGCCAAGGGGGAAAAATTAGCTAATATGTTGTGTTGATGCATGATTTCACATGTATGTGACTTTAATGTCTAATGTATAAATATGGGCTAAGTGCTTCGTGTTCATCTTTTTTTTGATGCCTAAATGATGAAATCAATTTATTTGTTTAATTAAGCTCAAGAGCAAAGGGGAAATAAATCCGATAAAGGGAAGGAAAAAGTGGTCGAATAGTTAGCGGAATCGTTCGACAACACCCGAGGTAAGTTCTTGAGTAAGAGAGCTTAAATTACGATGTGATTAAATCATGTTTTAAGCAAATTAAAATCATGCTCTATGTGTGGCTATTGAGCCGAATGTGCAAGGATGGTATGTGCCTTGTGTTTGAGTTTTGCTAATGAAAAAGAAATACGAATGTGCCATGAATTATTGTTAGATGTGCATGATTAATTGAATGCTGTCTGGGCTAAGTCCCGAAGGCTTTGTGCTAAGTGACTATATCCGGACTAAGATCCGAAGGCATTTGTGCGAGTTATTAATTCCGGGTTAAGTCCCGAAGGCCTTTGTGCGAGATACTAATTCCGGGTTAAGTCCCGAAGGCATTCGTGCGAGTTTTAAAATCCGGGTTAAGTCCCGAAGGCACTTGAACGAGGAGCTATATCCGGTTAAATTCCGAAGGTACGTGATTTTGGTAATGAATGAGCTTGCTGTAAAATTTCAGCTAATACTCGAAAAATATCCCAATATTGGGATATGTTACGTATGTGTTGAATTTAATCGAGCCCTTACAAATAAATATTCGCTCAGTTGATGAACGAGCTACCGGCCTTCGGCTAAGTTGGTCTTTTGTGTATGTACATAAGGGTTAACGTTGTGAAGTAAGTTTGATATCGGAAAAATTGTGTATTATGAAATATTCCGTTTAGCTAAATGTGTGCTATGCTTTCGTTATGCTGGAATTTCTTGCTCAAAACTTACTAAGCATAAATTGCTTACTTCGTTCCATTGCTCCTCTGTTTTATAGATTTTTGGTTCTCCAGCTATCGGACTCGGGATCTTGAAGTCGAAGTCGCCCACACTATCAAAGGCTCTTTTGGGTACTCTTTTGGTTGAATTTTGATATGGCATGTATAGGACGACCCATTGTTGTTTTTCGAGTACTTTATGTGATGTGTAAGTTTTGGATAGCCATGCGAAAATGGCTTATATGTGTTTGAGTATAATGTTATAATCATTTGGTGTGGATATGCTTGACAAGGATTGGCCACGGGGATGGTTAATCACTTTCATAAATTGTGCTATGTATGCAAAAAGGGCTAGTTGAACCATGAAATAGGTAAAGCCTACCTTAAAGGTAGATGCTGACAGCATCAGTGACGTAGATTTGGAAAATCACTAAAAATAGTAGGAATGGAATTAAATAGTGAATAAATTATGTAAACAAACCTTGAAGAATCTACTTTCATAGGAAAGTAACGAAACAATCATATGGATAGTATGTTAAGAGATATTCAGGTTCTCGTGAGACAGGGCCAGAACGGGTTCTGGATTCCTTGTTCCGACTTTGGAAATTGATTATAAATTAACCAGAGATAATTAGGAGTCATACCATATATGTATAGATTCATCTCTGAGTCTAGTTTCTATAGAAATAAACGGCATCAGTATTGGAGCCCTGTACAAGGAGATATCCAAGTCGTAATGCGCAAAGGTCAGGGTAGTCGATTCCTGTAACATGGGAGACTTTAACTAATAAACTGTACTAATTGGCCCGATAAAAAATTCTAGAAAAAAATATGTAGATGGGCATATGAGTCTAGTTTCAGGGAAAAATCACGAAACTGATTTTCGAGTTGTGAAGCTCAAGATATGATTTTTAAAGCGACTAGTACACAGATTGGGCAGTGTCTGGAAATTTTTCAAAGTTTGTTAACACCTCGTGTTCGACTCCGGTGTCGGACTCGGGTTCGGGGTGTTACAATACTTGTCTCGGAGGAGAGAGAAAATAACAATTAGTGTTGAATACAAGTGACTAAGGTAAAAAAGTTAAACTTCTCTTCAAATTAATACATGTTGGTTTTATTTAAAAAAACATGAAATATGATATGTGAGTATGATTTTAATGTGTAAATATTGTGTATTTTGATATGGAAAAATGAAGAAAAAGTGAAGGGAAGTGAGAAACAAGTAGGGAGTTAAAGCAAAGGAGGAGCTAAAGGAGGAAGAAGAGGAAGAAAGCTTGATTCCATATTTTGAGTTGTAAGTACAACCAGAATCTTACTTGTTTTGATTATGAAGTTAATTGTTAGAATGAAAATAATTTTAATATGATATTTAATTATAAATTTATATGTTGAATAAGTGAAGAATAAAGCTTGATAATGATTAAATATAATAAATAATAAATTGATTGTATTTATTAAGTAAAATGTGATGAAGAAATTGAAATAGATGTGAGAAAAGATCTAGAATGCATAAAAAAATACTAAATTATAGAGGATGTAAAAGTTGATGGAACTATATATTTATGTAAGTAAACATGAAAAGAAATATGTGAAACAATGATATGATATGTGAAATAATGTACAGATGTTTGATAAAAAAATGAAAGACAAGGATTAGTGTGTTAAAAGCATAAAATAACATGAAAAAGAAAGAATTAATAAAGATTAGTGATGAATTATGAAAATTATATTAATTGATGAAATATGTTACATGTATTAAAAGAATTATAAATTCTATTTATGGACTTAATGCCTCAAGGACAAAATTTAGAGAAAAAAATGAAAATGACATGTGAATGTGATAAGAAATTATGGTTATATACCAAATTGAAAGAAAAAGATATTGTTGTATGAAATGTCATGATGAGGTATAAATTGTAAAATAAGTAAAAGTGATAGGTGAAATGTATAATAAGAATTATTAGTGGAATTATGGAAGATTATTAAATACTGAGACAAGTTACATGTGTTAATGAAAAAGGAAGATATAATTATACGAAGTATTGTTATAAGGATTAAATGGTAAAAAGTGTAAAAGTGACGTGTGTAACTTGCCCAAGTAGACGAGATAAGAACTATTGGGATATTAGTGGCATGCCATTAAGGAACCTTAGCACGCTCTCTGATTATTAGCATGTTAGTGCTCTCTAATTATTAGCATGTCAGTGCTCATCGATTAGCACATTTGTGTTCTCTGTTCATCTGTTTCGGCAGTGTTCTATTCTGTTCCGTATATCCTGTGTGTTTTGTTTAGTCTACTGGGCCTTTGAAAAAGGTACAAAACTATTTTATTGATTATTGAATCATATAGATTATATGTGTTGAAAAGTTATGAAATTGAGAAAAAGAAAAAGAAAAAATAAAAAGAAAATATATGGTTGAAATAAGTAAAGTAAATTATCCAAAATTTTAGCTAAATGGAATACATGAGAATTTTAAAATAAATCATGTGATTCTAGTATTATATAGATGATGATTAAATCAACATGTTTAGTTGGTGTTTAATGAGTAAATAATAATAAAAGTGGACCTAATTGTAAGAATAAGTGAATCGATTGGTAAATTATGTATGATGAATACAAACAGGTCATTTAAATGATTCTGTGTAGTAATAATAAATAAGTTATAATTTATAATATAGATTATGATCTAAATATTAGTTGTATTTACTAAGCTAGCAATAACTTAATGTGTGTTTGTACGCGTAGGTTAAAAGTAGAGGAAAATGGATTTTTGAAGATTGAAGGCACCTCATCTCATCATATTAGTGGATCCGAGGAAAGGGTAAAGTATTAATTTCTGTCATTTCAGTAAATGGCATGTACCTAGGTGTGTGTATTAAGGTTGAATGTGATGGCTTAAATGCGAAACTCGATGTTTGCTTAATTCATATGAAATAGTTTAAAATGTTAATTAAGTGATATAAGAAAATTAGATTTTGGAATGCTTAATTATGATTTATACTTGAATTAAATTGGCTTAAAATTTGATATGTGAACAAGGGTTAACTAGGTAAACTTTAGGAATTAATTTGGCAAATTATCCATTGAATTTCAAATTTAAACATGGTTACTGAAATCCACACAACCACATTCCCTATTTTTTACAATGGCCCTTTTTTTCACTTTAGTATATTGTTCTAAATGTAAAAATGGTTGAAATTTTTTTCGGCTTATCTCGAATACCAATAATCAATATACTAGAACAACGAAACTAATATGTACAAATTATAATGATATTTTTATTAATATATTATTATTAGAGTTTCTGAAAACCAATGTAGCACTTCTATACTTGATCCGGTAATCAGGTTGGGTATAGGGGTGTTACAATAATGTTTAGAAAGAAATTGCAGGTTGATTCCTAGTAGAAATTGCAGAAGCAATATGTGACGTCGCGACGCTGTTCGAATGTTGTCGCGACAAGAAATGATCTATAATGTCACGGCGAGATGAGAAACCCCACCTTCTCAACGAGGCCAACAGAATAAGTGACACCGCGATGTTGAGTGGTATGATGTCGTGACGTGACAAACTATTTGGCTATGTCACGACATCAACCCTATATTTTGGAACTTCTACAATTTGGTCCTTCTATGACCTTGGGTTACTATTGGAGCTTTCATAAGCTCGTGTAAGAATCGAAAATGATTGTATATTGTATTAAATGTATGTTTTGGTTGTATTTAATCATTAAATAGTATAAATTGACTGTGTTTAATCGTAGTTGCTTCTGCAACGAATGTGACACCTTGTAACCCAGACTCGACGATTGGGTCGGGTATAAGGTGTTACACAAAGGACTATAACTAGCGAATTGGGGGAGCATGAGTGTTCCCCGCCCCCCAAGTTTACCCTTAAGCTAAGGTGTGTTCTATCTTGACCTCCACTGGTTATTTGCTTGAGAATAGGAGGATTCAATTTCTGCGGACATGATTAGGTTGAAACCCTTAGTTCATATTCCGTATTGGATTCTTCTATTTCTTCATTTCTATAATTTTTTGTGCTTTATCATACAAAATGCTTAGGTTTTGAGGTATGTTTTCTATGAGAGATTATTTCAAATGCTATTGAGCCACTCTTGTCATGAAGGAATCTACAACTTACTGATTTGTCAAGTCCCTAGTATTGAGGGTTGCCACATGAAAATGCTTGAGGAAATTGTGCAACTTCTTGTCAAATCTCTATTTGAAGAAAAAAGATACTCATAGTTGTTTTCATGATTGGTATGTGTGCTTGAAATTGTCCAAATTAGTGACACAATTATTCAAAGTTATGGATTGAGCTCTCAAAAAGAGAGAGTAGTTAGAAAAGCTCTACATTTGCAAATATCAGAGGCTTCCAGAATGTTCATAGAATCATTATAATGCATTAAATGAGATATTAGATCCTTATTCCCTTTGTAAATTTCCTCGGGGGAATTTAAAGTGGTAAGGATATCAACCCTTTTGTAATCACAGGTGTTAGAGGATTATTCAAATAATAAACCCATTCAATATTTTCAATATCATGTTTTAAGGATTGAATATCACATCTTAAAGCCTCCATTTCATCATGCCACACTTGTTTTTGCTGGGAATGAACTTGCCCGGGTTGATATTCTAGGTGGGGCTTGCGCCCCTAAACCTGGGCGTTAAGGGATGAAGCAACTTCAACCTGTTGAGGTGGAGGATGAGGATTGACTTTCCCTAAGTTCCTTTATTGTCTCATTATTCTGGCGAAGTCAATCTTGATAATACCGGTATTTTTGTTCACGCCTCAAATTTTACTAGAGCATTTGATTCTTTAGAGCCCTAATTTGCTTTTGTATTTTAGAAATTGTTGTGAAAATGGAAAGGGATTTTGGGCGACTTGTTTTTCGAATGCAGGAATTGGGAGAATATTTAGTGGAAGAGGAAATCCAATTGTGGTGGTAGTATATCCAATACGTTGGTGAAATCATCTATCATAGTCATCGACATATGGGTTGTAAAAGTGTGATGTTTGTGGGTTATTAGTCTAACCAACATGTCGAGTAGAAGGATGGGCGGAGGCTGTTGGCTTTTCAAGGATATTGTCATTAGGAAAAGCCATGGCAATCCACATTCACTACACAAAATTATTGATGGGAAAATTGAGATGGAGAAAAAGATGACTGTTCACATGGTGGAGACATGGCGAGAGTTGTGAGAGATGGAGTTGCAAGTCTAAGGTGTACTCTTTCTCTGGGAAGAAATATTAGGAGAGACATAAAGGGTTTTCCGAAAGCTAAAGGCAAATATTTATAAGCGAGGGTGACCATCTATCAGCCTTGGGTCTTGGCACATGTATATGACACAAGTCTCATTATCAAAAACTCATTTATTAATATACCAAATAATTTTTTAATATAAATTCAGTACTAAATATTTTAAAATTATATTTTTAATAACACTTAAATCTATAATCCATTTAAGTAAAAACATCATTTGAGGTAACTAATTGCATTTTAACCATGCCTTAAGCATGTTATGTGTGCTTTACATAATTACCTGTTTGTAACACGAAATTTATTGCATCATAAACTATGTCGACACAATTATGATCTAGAATACGATTACATGAAATTTGACCTATACTTACTATTATAATGTATTTAACTGAGTTGATATCACCCATTAATCAGATTCCTAACTTAGTTATGAATTTATCAAAAATATATTTATTTTATAATTATTTTGAGGGTATTTATATCTTTTCATAACTTGATAAATATGGAAAAAAAATATACATGGAATGATGTTTGAACTCAAGATATCTTTACTATTTCAACAAAAAATTATATTTAATTTTTATATGAATTTTTAATAAATTTATTTGATAAAATCATAAATTTGCTGGAAAGCATATCTGGTAAAGCATATCATTAAGTCATATGTTGAAATTTATTAACTTTAATTTGTATTATTTTATAGCACTGCGTGCGTAAGAGGAAAGTATCTCAATCCCAACCATTTATAATCGGTGGATACGTGAGAGGGTGTCGTAACTTGAATTGAATGTGGAAATTTCAAGGAAATTGCAGGCGATGGCGATTGATTAATTAATTAGCATTTACGATCAATAAATGATTTTATTGTACACACATTTAAATTTTTGAGTTTTTATTTGTAAGTAATTAGATTTTATGTTTGGTTTAAAAGGGTTAAATATTTTATTTATATGATACGGTTATTGTTTATAGATGAAACGTCGTAGGCATGTCTCTATGCATGTTAATATGTACCATATTTTAGGGTTAACACGTGTTTTCTAGATGAAGGTTTGTTTTTATGATAATGCGAACCCACATCGTGCAATCTTATAAAAGGATGCAAACACCTCACGTGCAAACTCAAAGGGCAAATCGTGTAGACTATGGATCAAGATCTAATCAAGTATCCGAATAGCGAGTACCATAACAAATGTATTGCATTTTAATATTAAAAGTTAAGTTTTTAACATTAAAGTTCAATTGAGAAATTCAAATTATAAAAGATCAATTAATAAAGTTATCAATTGAATAAAATCAGACCAACAAAAAGATTATATTTCAGTAATTAGAAAGAAAGAGACTAAATTTCAAAAGTGTAAAGAGTATAGAGAGTGGAATCAAAATTAGACCTAAAATTTGGAAGTGTTATGAGAACCCAGAAAGTGCAGCGAAACTTCCCTTTAGTTAGTATTTTCAACTGCATGCTTTATTGTTAGCTGTCGCTTTAGAATAGAAGGGCGTCTTGCTTGAGTCAAACTTTACCACCACGTTAATCGCAACCAAAATGAAAAGCTGAATTGGATTTTTTTAATAAATTTTAATAATTGATTTAATTTAATTGGATAAATTGATTAGATCGAAAATTGATAATTGAATTATTTCATTAAAAGAAGATTGAATTCGACTTGGTGATTGTTGAGATGAAGTGAAATCGGTATCCTATCCCTTAGTTCAAACAGCTCTCAAACTTAATTGATTTTTTTTAATTATAAATGCTGTAAATTGTTGAAGCAAGTTTCAGATTGGAAGTTTGAAAACAGTTCATCCTAAAAAGGCAGAAAATCGAAAAGTCGAATGGTCTTGGAAGAATGATGAAAAACGGATTAAAACTTGTAGCTTCTTCAAGAAAATGAGTACTCCATTGTGTTCATGAGATCCCGAAAATGAGTAATGTGCATGACCCGACATGACCCGAGTTCAATCTACAGGTTCACTTGTGTAATGTGCATGAGTTTAAACTTGTGTGGTATAAAAAAAATTATAATTACGTTGGTTATTTTTATTTAATTTATATTGTTGTTAATTCAATAATCTAAATAATATAAGTTTAAACATGTATATTTGAGTAATATTCTTCAATTTTAGAGTTTGGAAAGATCTATTAGTAATTTAGGAATTACTATAATGGCATAAATTTATAAAAAGAAAATTATATATATAAAATAAAAAACCCTCAAAATTACATTTGTTGCTTTATAAAAATTTAGTTTAGCAATTTCACAACTGAATTGAGACTCAATTGAGGATGACATTAATTTTATCAAAATTTTATATAATGATATAAATTATTAAATGTTTCAAAATTATAAATACAAATATTGTGCTTATGTTAAATGTTTTATATCATTATAATTAAAGCATTATTTTTTGGTACCGTATAATTAGAGAGTTAGTGTTCATATATACCTACACCAAACATCCATACACTATATTCAAAGTGAACTATCCAAATAAATGTCTACCACTTACTCTCTAGAATCCCAAACCTAGATGTTTATTATATTATTTTATATCTAAAAGTATCATATTCATCTAAAATTAAGTATTTACTCTTGCTCCAAATGCATACAAAATTGATATTAAATTTTGACTTAAAAGAAACCTACACTTGTTATAAAGAATCTAGAAGATAAAAAAAAAATTAGTCAACAAATTTTAATTCAAATTTATGTGGAAGTGGAAATTTATGTCACAATTTAATGCCAATCTAAAGATTTTTAACAATGGCAAAGCTTGGGTGTAGACACTAGTGTTCGAAAGTTATTCAAGTTTGATTCGAAAAATTCGAACTTGATTTGATAATTATTGAGCTGAACTTAAGCTCAAATTGCTTGTGTAACACCCTATATCCTGTCCAACCGTCAAACCCAAGCTATAAGATGCTACAAGCAAATACAAAACATTTGATTACATTTCATAGTCCAAATATCAATTTATTCATATATAATCAAGTACAACATGCAAATCAATCAATTTTAGGTTTATATCGAGTTTACGTAAGCTTAAAACTAACTCGACAACAAACAGGGATAAAACAAAAATAAAAACAAAAAGATAGGAAAAATTTGTAAACATGAGTCACACGACCGTGTCTCCTGACCGCGTGAAAGGCTGAGGCCGTGTGGGATGGGACACAGGACTGTATGGGCAAGTTGTGTAACAGCCTGATGCTGTGTGAAGTTAGAGTCACACGACCGTGTGAACAAACCGTATAACTCACTGATGCCATGTGGATTAAAAGTGTAAATATTCAAAAGATGTCATACAGTCATATCGCCTGGCCGTGTAACAAGCTATGACAATGTGCACCCAAAATCACCCTAACTGTGTAGACCACACGACCACGCCATATGCCCTGTATGGCACACGACCGTGTATCAGGCCGTGTTTACCTATAGATACCTTACAAAACAAGCTTTTTAACCCTAATCACTTATACCCCAAGCAACACTTTATACCAAGTTTCAACCAGTTCAGAAGCATCAATATTATACCAAAAACATCACTTATATCAGCAAACCTAAGTGCTTAACTAATATGTCACAATTGATACCTCAATCTAACAATTCAATTTCAAACATAATATCATATTCAAAACAATCCAATAGACCCTTTAGGACACCTCAAAACAATTAACATGACATACTTCATTTAACCATTTATAACACCTTATAATAATGATTCCAATCAACCATTCAAACATGCACAAAACCTTACCAAATCCATTCAAACCTAGAATATACCTACCATTCATTTGATAGCATGTTTCTAACATATTACCTTATCACCAGATAAGCATTATAACATACATACCTCTACCATCAACAAAGATTATCAAATACCAAGATCATTACCAAACTTATATTATTCACATAACATTCAAAATATTGCTAAATTCATCCAAAACATAACATATACAACAACAAAACTCTTCTAGGTACATGTCATGACCAAACCAAAAAGTATCACCAACTCTTGAGTCCGGGATTGTTGTTAGATGCTAATGTTGACGACCGAATAAAAAAATACTTAACCTACGCACAAAAAATAAAATCGTATGCTGAGTATAACTCAGTAATATTTCTATAATCTGAACATTAAAATACAATATAAGTGATTCAAATGCATGAATTAATGATTAATGATGTTATGCAATTTGTCATATTAACTTTTACCATTTCTTGATTACATTAACCAAATCTAATGGAAATCACTAGTACAAGATAAAACACCTCCCTTGCATATTCCATTTGCAATCTCAACTTTAGATATTAATACATTTCATCACCATTTTCCATCTCATAATTACAAAGAACATATCCATCATCATGTATACTCAATTTCATAAATCGTTATTCTGATTTTCATTTTGATTTTCCATATTAACTATAAGAGTAGGGATGTTGAGATTCTGAACAGATTTCTCAGATCAAAGATAAATTTGATTCATGTGGCTTGTCAAAGATATTCTGAAAATGTTGAACTACCATTATGCGTAAGTCTACTTGCTCTTCAATCTAGGAACCCAATTCAAATTGATCAGTTGTAGAATAGTATTAAATGCAAGTGTCTTTAAAGTAAAAGAATGAAAGAACTTAGCATTTCTTTCTCCATGAACAATCCAACCAGAACAAGATTTTTCAAACCAATAAAGTTATTCTTGCTTGAGGGGGTCTTGTAAGTCCTTAAGGATACGAATTTTATTGTCGCAGCTATCGAGCGAAGAGATACTCTCCTGAGCCATTTGTAGATTGTGTTCAAGTTGAAGGCAACTCTATTTCAAGTTACCAAAGGTAGATTTATTCCCTTCCATAAATCTATCTTTGGTGATTTTTAGTTTACAGCTTAGGGCAGGGTCATAGAGTTTGCCATGCCGGACTAATAATATCATGACATCGCGAGTCAGTCGTCCACATCAATTCAAATCTATGATGTCTTCGAAAAAAGGGCATTTTTTAGTGCATATAAAACCATAGGTCAATGATCCAAAATACCACAATGGCAAGATTAATCATACGCAATTTATCAGAAGTCCTTATAGTCTTTCCCATACCACATCCATCCTAACTGCCATTATTGGTTCAAGTGAAATATTGACGTTTGGCAGAGATTACCGTCGACCACACTTGTGAATGCATTCTTGAAATTTCTCCACCCCTACTAGTTCTGAAGAATTGAAGGATAATTATAGTTACCACCTGCCCTACCCAGTAGCCATCGTTGAGTTTTATAAATAGTAAATATATTAATATTTTTATAATTAAAAATTGAAAAATAACCGTACTTATCCAAATTATAAAAATCTTATCTAAAATTCAAATCTAATAAAATTTTGTAGGCAATTTGTTGGAGCATTACGTATAAAGCAATTAAACCCAGGAAGCTACACAAAAGTTGCATAGTTGAACGCCGTAATTAAAGGCATTTGAACTTTGAAGAGTCAACTCAGCGTGAGAGCCGCGTTTCCCATTTAACTTAGGGTAAAATTATTAAAATAGTCAATTTTGTTACTTCTTATTACACTTTAGTCACTTATGTTTGAAATGTCAAGTTTTAGTCATTTATGTTATCGTGTTGTAATATTTTAGTCACCGAGTCGTTAATTTTCGTTAAAGGTATAAAGATAAACTGACGTGACATGTTAAATCATCATTTCAAACAAAAAATTTAGGTTAATTTATACAATCGGACCTCATATTTTTTTTATTTTGAGCAATTTAATTTTTTCTTTTATGTTCTTTTAACTTTTCTATGTTTTCCATTTGCTAGACTAATTCCTACACTTTTATTTTTTTGAACAATTTAATTTTTTCGAGTGAGGCAAGCTTGTGGACTAGTTTTTAACAAATGGAAAACATAGAAAAACTATGTTAAAAAATGAAGAAGGAAGGAAAACAAAGAGAATGAAAAATAAAGAAAAAAAAAGAAAGTTAAAAGAACATAAAAGAAAAAAATTAAATTGCTCAAAATGAAAAAATATAGGGATCAATTGTATAATTTAACCTAAAATTTTCATTTGAAATGATGATTTAACATGCCATGCTAGCTTTACGTTACACTAACATGATAACGTAAGTGACTAAAATGTAACATTTCAAATATAAGTGACTAAAATATAACTTGAGACAAACAAAAGTGACTATTTTAATAGTTTACCCATTAACTTATTATCTAACCTAATTTTATATTTAAATTAAGTCTATTTTTAAATTATAAAAAATATTATTACGATAATATTTTTTAATGTTTTCATACTTATATATTATTTTTAAATAATTAAAAAATTACAAATTCAATAATTCAATAGCATCCACCTATATTTATCATTAAATAATTAAACATTACAAAATCTAGTATTATATGATACATTATTAAAATTGTATTTTTCTTCTGACATAAATTATTATAAAAAATCTTAATTCATGTCTGCACTTTTTTTAATAGAAAAAAGTATTTAAAATTGAAATTCTAACTTCATTTAGATTGCCTTTCGTTTTCTAAAACTTATATTCAAGCTTATATATATAACTTTCAAATTATTCCAAATATTAGTCCAACCTTGCACATAATATCATAGTATAGTATGACAAAAAAGCTCGTAGAAATAAAACTCAATTGTCTGTGTATCAAATGATAATTTCTTATCATTCAATTTATAAAATTTCTATGACTATTATTTTACATATATATATATATGTATGTATGGTAAACATACGTCAGCTGATTGTCCAATAACTTCCGTAGTGTTAGCTGAGGCTCAGCCAACTTCAATGGCGGTTTGTTGACCAGGTGTTTCTTTTCGGATACCCCTTTAGTTGAAGGAGGTTTCATTCTTTGATCTAAAAGAGAAACTCTCTTCTAAATTTGTAAACCCTCCAAAACCATGTCAAGCAGTGATGAGTGTAAACTCTATGATTGCAGCACTTCACTCCTCACTGTCACCGCCCCGGGCGGCTTCACCGTAGCCCAACGGCGTTGGCGCATTGCCTACATCACGATATATTCGGCTCGTGTTATGCTTTCTCTTGCTGACAAGATCATATCCCAAAGGGCTACCCAACTCCCTTCTATGACCTCTCAGCAGTTCCATCATTATGTCACCGAGTTCGATCATTATGTCGCCCTTGATATTGAACATAAAATCAACCAAAAACGACTTGTGAAGACTGTGAAAGAGAAAGACTTGGTTTCTCTTAACCATCTCGGAGGGGTTGATGGCGTTGTTGATGCTCTTTGTACGAATTCCGAACATGGAATCCGAGACGATGAGCAAGAGGTTATAAAAAGGCAAGAGATGTTCGGTTTTAATAAGTATCATAAGCCACCTCCGAAAGGGTTATTATACTTCGTCTTGGAAGCTTTCAAGGATACAACAATTCTTATTCTCCTTGTATGTGCTACTTTATCTCTAGGTTTTGGCATCAAAGAACATGGTGCCGAAGAAGGTTGGTACGAAGGCGGAAGTATCTTCGTTGCTGTCTTTCTTGTCATTGTTGTCTCTGCACTTAGTAACTTCAGACAGGAGACTCAATTTGATAAGTTATCAAAAATTAGTAACAATATCAAAGTTGAAGTCGTTAGAAGTGGTCGTCGGCAACAAATATCTATATTCGATCTCGTTGCTGGAGACGTTGTCTTCTTGAAGATCGGAGATCAAATTCCGGCAGATGGACTGTTCTTGGATGGACATTCACTGCAAGTGGATGAATCAAGCATGACGGGCGAGAGTGACCATGTGGAAGTTGATGCTTGCAGGAACCCTTTCCTTTCTTCTGGTTCTAAGGTAGTCGATGGATACGCTCGAATGCTCGTAGCATCAGTCGGAATGGACACTGCATGGGGTGAAATGATGAGTTCAATAACCAGTGATAAAAACGAGAGAACACCGCTACAAGCTCGACTTGACAAACTGACCTCTTCCATCGGAAAGGTAGGTCTTGCGGTTGCCTTTCTAGTTCTTGCAGTCTTGTTAATTCGCTATTTCACTGGAAATACAAAAGATGACAATGGCCAGACAGAGTATCGTGGGAGTGAGACCGATGTAGATGATATCTTGAATGCAGTTGTTCGTATTGTTGCTGCTGCAGTAACGATCGTGGTCGTGGCTATCCCAGAAGGTCTACCATTGGCTGTCACTCTTACACTTGCTTACTCGATGAAAAGAATGATGGCTGATCAAGCAATGGTTCGAAAACTTTCAGCTTGTGAAACAATGGGCTCGGCTACAATCATTTGTACAGACAAAACCGGCACCTTGACATTGAATCAGATGAAAGTTACCCAGTTTTGGCTCAGCCAAGAGTCCGTTGAAGAAGATCTTGCCAAAGAAATTGCCCCAAGTGTTCTTGAATTATTCTACCAAGGAGTTGGATTGAACACAACTGGTAGTGTCTGCAAACCTGTCTCGGGATCCCTTCCTGAGTTTTCAGGCAGTCCAACCGAGAAGGCAATTCTGTCTTGGGCTGTCCTAGGCTTGGGTATGGATATGGAAAAGCTGAAGCAACAATACAGCATTCTCCATGTTGAAACCTTCAACTCAGAGAAAAAGCGTAGTGGGGTATCAGTTCAGAGAAAGGCTGATGAAATGGTAGACATACATTGGAAAGGAGCTGCAGAGATGATTGTAGCCATGTGTTCACAATATTATGAAAGCAATGGGATCATACGGTCGATGAGCGAAGATGGAAGGGAGAGAATCGAAACCATAATCCAAAGCATGGCAGCCAGTAGTCTACGATGCATTGCTTTTGCTCATAAGCAAGTTTTGAAAGGAGAGACAGAAGATGGTGATGATCAAAGCGGAAAGACGAATCGTAGACTAAAAGAAGATGGTTTAACCTTGCTTGGGATAGTTGGTTTAAAGGATCCGTGTCGGCCAGGGGTCAAGAAAGCCGTGCAGGCTTGCCAATCTGCAGGGGTGGGCGTCAAAATGATTACCGGAGACAACATTTTCACAGCTAAAGCTATAGCTACAGAATGTGGAATTCTAGGACCAGATTACCAGCAAGGAAGTGGAGAAGTAGTTGAAGGTACCGAGTTTCGAAATTACGCACCTGATGGGAGAATGGAGAAGGTAGAAAAGATCCGGGTGATGGCAAGGTCCTGACCATTTGACAAGCTTTTGATGGTACAGTGCTTGAAACAGAAAGGTCATGTGGTTGCGGTCACAGGGGATGGCACCAATGATGCTCCTGCACTAAAAGAAGCCGATATCGGACTTTCAATGGGCATTCAAGGCACTGAGGTAGCCAAGGAGAGCTCGGACATTGTCATCTTAGATGACAATTTTAGCTCAGTTGCTACAGTTTTAAGGTGGGGAAGATGTGTTTACAATAACATACAAAAATTCATTCAATTTCAACTTACCGTAAATGTCGCAGCTCTCGTGATCAACTTCATTGCAGCAGTTTCAGCCGGTGAGGTTCCGTTGACTACTGTTCAACTGCTATGGGTGAACCTCATCATGGATACATTAGGTGCTCTAGCACTTGCAACGGATAGGCCAACTAATGAACTCATGGAGAAGCCACCAGTTGGTCGAACCGAACCCCTAATTACCAATATCATGTGGAGGAATCTCTTAGCTCAAGCCTTATACCAGATAGCTATTCTCTTGATCTTACAATTCAGGGGTGAATCAATAGTCAATGTGCCCGAGACGGTAAAGGACACACTGATATTCAATACTTTTGTTCTATGCCAAGTTTTTAACGAGTTCAACGCAAGGAAGTTGGAGAAGCAAAATGTTTTCGAAGGCATTCTTAAGAACCGATTATTTCTCGGGATTATTGGAGTAACCATCGTTCTTCAGGTGGTTATGGTGGAATTCTTGAAGAAGTTTGCAGATACAGAGCAGTTGAAACTATGGCAATGGGGAGTTTGTATATTACTTGCAGCATTTTCATGGCCAATTGCTTGGTTTGTGAAGCTTATACCTGTTTCCAACACACCCTTCTTCAGTTACCTCAAAAGATCGAGAACCATTTTTAAGCGACCTATCAACCACCAGAAACCTTAGACCCGGCTGGCTAGAACAGGATGTTGAATAAGATAAGGCTGTGAAAGAATGAGCAAGTTGAACTGTTTAGAATCACACTAATGATGTATGGACATAGCAAACAAGGTCAAGAGAGTCCGATCTGATCTGACCCAATACTGATTCTACATTTAATATACTTTTGATTCTTGCTTTTTCTTGAACTCTTTCACAACAAGAGTTCATATATGGCACAAGCATTCCACAACTAGCTAAGCAACTTCGGAACACGAAAATTCTACTTTACTCGGATGGCCTGTTTTAACACTTCGCCAACAGATGTTATATGAATGATAAGGCCTATATGTATATGTATATATGTATGTATGTCTATATGTATATTGTTGAAACCATTTTTTTATTTCTTCGATTTAAAAATGATGATCGACTTTTTGGAAAGCGAAAATGGAGTCGCCACCAATCTTTTCTTGTTTAGGTGTGATCGGATCACCTAGAAATTTGGGTTGTTTTAATAAAACATTTTGGTTTACTAAAACAATGATTTTGGTCTACGAAAATATGAAAAAAATAGGCTCGGGAGTCGGTTACGTACGAGGAAGGATTAGCACCCTCATTACGCCCAAAATTGGTACCAAATCGATTAAATACTGTCCTTTTGTCTAAAATTAAAAATGTTTTTAAAATGTGGTTCTTGTTAATAACATTTGAATAACCCGAGTCCATTGCCAAAAATATTCTTGTTTCGACGTTCGAAAATTTGTAATTCGAAAATAACAAAAGGATGCCCAACTATTTGGTCCAACGAAAAATCGATACCCAGCACAGTAGGGCACAATTCCTCGAATTTCCAAACATTGACCATTGCCTCACCTTGGAAGATACGAGAGAAATTCCGAAGAGATATTCGATTATTTTGAGAAAATAGGAAATTGCAACCCAACACGGTAGGGTACTATTCCCCGAACTGCTAAATACTGAACATTTCCTTTATAAGTTTTTTTTAGAAAACATGAATGAAATTCTAAAGAGACATTCGATTATTTTGAGCAAACGAGAAATTGCAACTCAACACGTTAGGGCACGATTCCATGAATTGCTAAATATCGAACATCTCTTTCGTTTTAATGAATTTTTTTGAAAGACATGAATGGAACACCGAAGGAATATTCAATTGTTTCGAACAAACGGGAAATTGCAACCCAGCACGATAGGGCACGATTCCCTGAATTGCCAAACACCTACTATTGCCTTTATTTACGAAAAATCTTATTTCGAGGCAACAAATAAATGAATAAAACGAATAAAAAGACAATAACGAATAAGCTAGGAAATATTCGAGATTAAAAAGAACTAGTAATAAATAAACAATTATTATGTAAGACTAAAGAATGATAGTACAGTGAAGATAATAATAATATTAATAGTAATAATACAAGTAATAATTTTGGAATGATGTGTGAAATTATATATATGTATGTGAACATATAGACAAGTAAACAATATATATAGTGACTGAAGAGTAAAAGGTAAAATAAGTGTATTTAAAGAGTAATGGGTAAAAATATAATAATAATATAATAGTAGTAATAACGTAATAGTATTAGAAATATACAATATATAATATTGAAGTTAAATATATAATATATACATGTTAGAAATAATCATAATATTAAAAACAACTATTAATAATACTACATAAATAGATATATAGTAGTATTATATACATGATATAGTTAAAAAATATATAAACGTAAGATAATATGGGAAATAAAAAATATATAAACGATATAGTATTAGGGCATATACAAAACAATAAAAAATACAATATTAAAAGATATATATATAATATTAAAATATTTACATGGTATATACATAATAATGTAAAAAATAAACTATTAGTAATATTATATAAATATATACATATAATAGTAATAATAATATAAAGGTATTTCATATAAACAGATATGCACGTGAAAAAAAGAAAAGAAAAAAAATAATAATCACAAAAGTATGAAATCAAAATAATATGTAGAAACATGTTTATTCTAAAAAGAATAACTGAAACTTAATTGAGAGAAGTAACAAAATCCAAGAGATAACTTACAAGTAAAACAAATTATTGAAACAGAATTTTGGGCTAAAATTAATTGCGTATAAATGTCTGAGGTCTAAAATTGAAAATGCCCCAAATCTTAAAATACTGCGCAAAAGGGGCAAATTGCAATAGCACACAGACTGCAGGGCCAATTTAAAATAATATAAAAACTTAAATATGACCCGATTGAAGGCTAGCACAAAGGAGGGGACCAATTGCGCAAGTTACCCAATTAAAGGTAACATGCGCATGGTCCCAAGCAAAAAAGCTGATCCCAATCCCCCATGCTACTTTGTTTTATTATTAATTAATCTCACTCCCCTATGCCACTTTGTTTTATTATTAATTAAAACCATTTTATTTCTCATTTATAATATAAAAAAACCTTCTTTTAAAAAAAAAAGTTAAAACACCACCAATCATCCTACATTCATTTTTCAAAATAGAGAGAAAGCTCTCAGCTCTCTCACCCTCTAAACATCCGGCCAAGGTCCGGTCACCAGACCACCGTAGCGGCCGTCGGTCGCCGGCGACGGCGCCGCCGTCCATGGTGGCTGGAGAATGCGAAAAGGCCTATTTTTTACCCCTTTTCAGATGGATTTAAGGATCAAGCCCTCCTAGCCCAAAAATGTTTTAAAAAAAACTTTGTCCTCTCCTTAGAACGGTTGTAACATCGGGGAGGAGCTCTTCCGACAACGAGAAGGCCAAACGACTCCGGTGAGTCTTTTTCTTTCTTTTCCTTTGTCGCATATGTGTATAAATATGAAATAAGAGTAAAATAAAATAAAAGCAAAATGAACAAGAACTTAAAACAAAAGTCGAAAACTTTGAAGCTTTTTTTCTCTATTTTTTTTTCTTTTTTCAAAAGAAAATGCCCCCTATTTACAAACGTTTTTTTTTTTAAATACAATCGATCCCCCTTTTTGACTCAACCACGCCGAACGGAGGGGAGGGCTCTGACAACGCGGCGACGGGGCTGGATCTGGTGAGAATCCCTCCTCTATTTTTTTTGTGTATCTTTGTTTAATTAGATTTGTATAAAAAATAAAAGAAATATTAAAGAAGCAAGAAAACGAAAAATGAAAATAAAGAGAATAAAATCGGAGATCAACCTTCGGTGTGTTTTTTCTGTTTGATTCCTTGAAAAATATGCGTGATACAATTTTTGGATCTCCTCCCTCTTTTTTCTTTTTTTTAGTACAGTCTCTTCCCTCTCTTTTATTTCCATATTCGTGTTTTTTTTTCCAAAAAATCCGAGATTTCAGGCTTTATAATCGAAATACAATGAATTTGCTATTGTCTATTTCCTTGTTTTCTTGCTTCTTTTCTGCCCCTTTTTGTTTCTTTTTTCTTCTTTTGGCTTTTGCAGGTGTAAGTGGAGCAAGTGTGTTGGTGGCAGACAATAGGGGTGGCACTAGCTAGCTAAAGTTTTTTTTTTATGTGTTCGGGTTGGGCTAGTGTAATGGGATTAGGTTTAATTTGAGTTTGGTTTTATTGGGCCCCGGGCAAATTGGGCTTGTAACATATATAATTTGTACTTGTATAAGGAAAGTTCCATATATGTATCTAACATATATCTAACTAAGAGGGTCTTCAAGAATTCCACTACTTGTCAAGCTTGTAATATTAACATCCTGCAGAACAACTAGAACAGCTTAAGGGCTGCCAAAATCTTATGTAGAAGTCTACAGTCTCCATTGATGCTTTAAGAACCGAATGCCAATGTTTTCAACAAAGGATGCTCAGTTAGCTATGTTACTTGGACTCCGGTGTAAGCGTCCAAGGATGATCATATCCTATACCCATGTCAAACAGGAGTGCCAAAAAGGGGTACTTCAAAAAAAAAAAAATCAAAGCAACATAGAGAGTTTGATCTAAAAAATCTAATATAACAAAATGACTGACCTGAATTCAGAGTTCATCACATGAAGGACTATATTATTCGAATTCTTTATTTTTCTTAAAGCACTTATGTTAGATACATTCATATTTAAAGACAAGAATATGATCCTCTAAATAGATACATTTAAATTCATTTTGAACATACCACCCAAGCCAGGATAACATAGATATGAGCTATAATGCTTTAAATATATGAAAAAAACTGCAAATTAATTTATTCTACGCAAATCGAATACATACCATAGCTGACACTCTAACGAAGTAACCTTAGAAACTGGCATTTGACAGTAATGGTGAGGAAACATCCAACATGTCAGAATGCAGCAGTAAGTGAATTTGGTCATGGGATCTTTGCCTAAAGAAATTTTTAAAAAAGAAAACATCAGTTAGGTTTAACTTGACATTTCACAATTAAGCAAAAGGAAATAAAAATGGAGAGAAATGAGAAATCAAAATTGAAAAAGAAGAAGCAGCAGCAGCAATAGTATTTGCCGTAAAGAAGCAGTTTTTGTTCTGCCAAGATGAGTTGTTAAAATACCAAACAGTAGCTTATAATCCTAGCCAAATCAAGCTTAAGCAGTTACCAGCTCGGACTTGACTCAGAATTCGAGACTTTGAGCTAAACATTTACATTTCAAGCTCCATTTTTTTTTTCTTCGTGTAATTGAATCTTTTTAATAGGTTAAATTCAGCTATCAGTCTTTGTACTTTGCAAAAGTTATGGATTTAGTCCTTATACTTTAATTTGATTAATTTTTGGTCCCTATACTTTTAGAATTTGGAAATTTTAATATTGATCCAAACAATAGAAGTTAAATCAATTTAGCTAAATTCAATCATTAGTCATATATTATGCGTACAACTGTAGATTTAACCCATATTCTCTAATTGGATCCTTCTAACTCTCTATACTTCTCAAATTTTAAAATTTCAGTCTTGATACAAATGACAATCATTAATCCTGGATTTTTAGTGAGTTATATGTAGAAATAATAAGCTAACATGGCATTACACATATGTTAATATGTTTACTACATCAGATTTGAAAGTAGCAGAACTTGATAAATTTAACAGTTACCATTTGGTGAGGACTGGAATTTTAAAGTTAAAAAAATACATGCACTAAAAATGACCAAATTAAAATACAAGGATTAAATTCAAAACATTCGCAAAGCATATAGACTAATAACAGAATTTAACCCTTTTAATAACAATTAAAGAACAGTCATATTCAACCTTTAAAATACTAGATAACACTTTACGAGGACAATTTTAAAACAATCCAAAGTCTCAAAGTTCACAAGTGTCTGATTCACACGTTATTTAGGATGATGAAACTTGATTATTAATCATTGAATTTTAGGAATTAAGTTTAGTGTTTACATTTTTACTACAAATAAACAAATATGTTACAATTAAATACAAATATTTTAGGAATTAAGTTTAGTGTTTACATTTTTACTACAAATAAACAAATATGTTACAATTAAATACAAATACAAGATTCAAACCTTAAACTTTATGGCACAATTTAATCCATGCAAATTTGCCACTTAATGTCACTAAAAATGGAATACCATAATAATCATGCATGTTGTAATGGTATTGGTCCACAATAACCATGCCCAAGCACTTGTCGTCTCCCGTTATTTTCTTATTTTCCTGATATACAACTTCATTTGACGCTAGGCAATTCCATATCTATTTACATTCAAAAATACCAGTAGAGTGATATATTTTCAAAAGCAATATCCTCCACTGTCAAAATTACAACAAACTCGTCACCCTAATTCCCGCTTTCACAACGGAGAGCTCAAGCTGCCAGGCAAATGGCTTGTAATTTTCAACATTTATATAGAAGATTGGGAGAAATTTCCCATCCTCTTTCTCTTTCTCTTATAAAGTTACCTGGCCAGCCCTGTTGTCTCGGTTTTCCTTTTCGTGTTACCATGGACAGAGAGAGAACCACAGCTTCTCTCGCAACAAATGCTTTGGACAGAACTGGTAGCTGGTCCTATAGCTGAAAAGTACATGATGATTGTTTTAATGGTATCACCCCAGATTCTTAAAAGATTTCAAGTGCATATCTGGTAATGTCCACGACAGCAAATGTCCATTGGAATCGCCGCTCAGCAATTGCTTCAAGTCGGAAGTTATGTGAAGGGCAGTAACTGGATGCGAATGAGACTTCAGTACTTTGTGGAGCACCAATCTGTATTCTGGTGGCTTACACAAATCCAATACTCCTGCTCCACTGCTTGCGGTCTTGCTTTCAGTGTTCCCTTGCTCAGTGTGGTGAACCATATGCCAGACCTTAACGGCCCCACTCTGGTGACCTGTTACGTACCAGTTTGTATCCAGCCAATCCGAGAACGTACAGCTTGTCACACAGTGTATAGTATCAGAAGGCAGCTGAGATGTGTTAATTACTGCTAGACAGTCCCCATTGATGCTCCACACAGCAAACAGAATTCCAGCAGCCGTCAAAATTTCACCAGTTAAATCATTCACATGGACTGCAGAAACTGGTACTGGGAAGTTGGGAAGCTGCCTAATGAATCCAAAGGAGCTCAGGTCCCATATGATAACGGTGCAATCATCCGATCCACTTACAATCAGCATATAAGGCTGACTGACATGAAGACGAGTGATTTTGGCTGTATGAGCACAAAGCACATTCTCCAAGAGCAACCGTATCGAGGCACGTGGCCCTTCCGTACTGATTCTCCAAACAGAAACTGAACCATCATCAGCACCAGTGACCAAAATTTGACCATCATGGCTAACACCAGCACACCGAATCTGGTTTCCCCAATGAAGATTCTCATGCGTTGAAAGGAGTCGGTCTTGGTCATAGCTTATAAATCTCAAGCTCCGATCAGGAAAACCCCATGCAACATATTTGGTAAATGTTCTAGGTTTTAGCAAAGTGTTTGCCCCAGCAACAAGAATCTTCTCATGGAAATTGGCAATCTGAGTAATGGAAGAAGAGCTTTTCCGTATTTCATGTGCAACAAGAAGTGTTGAATGCTTCAGCGGGTGAGGAGGAAGCTTTCTGTCAGACCGCCTTTTTGCATGGGGTTTGAGAAATAGTTGCTTAGGAGTCTGTCCGAAATGATTGATCTGAGCTAGAATGGAGGCTTTCATTAAAGGATCTGTAATTGCGTCTATGTCAACACTCCCTTCATATGTGTAGTGATAGAAAACGTTGACAGCTTGTTCAGCCGCCTGTCAATTGCAGAATCACAAGCAGAAAAATGGAAGATTTAAGACATATATTCTCGGAATGACATGGATTTAGGATTGACTCTATAGGGGGCAGTACGTAAAGTCAAACTATGAAGATGAAAGAGGGTTCGGAAAGGAGAGTATTGCCAACAAAATAAGACATTATTCATTCAAAAACAAAAAAGAGAAAAAAAAAGAAGATGCCACCAGGTATGACAGCTCATCCAGAAAGAATTACAGCAAATTATATTAGCAGGAAAATCATACCTCTGAAAACTTAAGAATTTTTGACACATTTCTCAAGTACGTGAGTGTGAGTGTTATAGTGAGTAGCAATTATTAGAAAATTCAAGAAACATTGGTCAAATAATGCTTCACGGAGAATATGCCATTACCAACCTTTCCCCTTTGTTTATATCCAAAAATGAGGTCTATCCAATGGTGCAGATTTTCTGAGACAAAATCAGATTCTAGAGCTTCTCTGTGCCTCTGGATGAACTGCCTAGCACTGCCTTTGGCCCAAGGAGGTAGGAGAACATTACCGACCTGGGAAAAACAAACAGATACACAGGAAATGAGAATTCTGTCTTGATGAAATTTTACTACATCATAGTATCAAACAAGATATTAAGGATCATATTACACAACTCAAACTTTAAATTTTAATCAAGTTAGACCTTTTCACCAGACTGTTTCTCCCCCAAGTCAAAACTACATCTATTTTCCAAAAACTCAGGCATGTAGTAAAATTCTGGAATCAGTTCTTTCACATCTGACGTGTTACCCTTCCCAGAAGCACTCAACCAAGTTTCCCTTATGCTATTGAAAAGACGATCAGCATGATCAAACTGGCCACCCTGTAGCTTCTGATTTTCCGCACTAAATGGCGGTAAGCGAATCAGAAAATAAAGAACAATGCCAGCACTAGAATAATGAGAACCATAATGAAATTTTGGGACCTCTGGATCATCCCAGCCCTCGTATCTGAAAAATAACAAGAATACTGGAATGTTTAGCAGTAATATAGGCATACAATTTCATACATTCATTTTAGAGACCATGTTAAAGAAACAAGCATCACAGGATATGATTGTACATAAAACAGCAAGCATTCAGAGAATAACTATTCATCTATGGGGCACACACTACACGTGTGACAAAGATAGGCATTTCTGAAACACTTTTTCTTTTAATTAAAAAGGATTTATAGTAAATAGTAACATTGACCTTTTCTTAAATTCCTGTTCCCCTTCTGGTGTCTGACATCCCATAGGTTTGTCAAGTTTGCGGAAGGTTTTGGGATCTGACAAGTCCAGATTTTCACTCTCATAATCAGCAAGAACCCATGGAAAGACTGGGTATTGGGTAAGATCACTGTATCCACGTCCGGCCAAGGTATTGAGATGCATGAGGTACTGGAAATTGGTGATTTCTCCATTTTGCCACCTCTTTGAGAAAGAATTGGCTATTATTTTAAAAATAACAGAGCCCTCATTGCTTTCCTGTTTTGTAGATCCTGAAATGGTAGTGTCCAACCTGATGCAAGGCAAAAAACTACCAAGTTAAGCTTCTCCAAAATTCAGAAGATAAGCAAAACAAACACTTTAATATTGAAGCATAAGCACACCAAAGGATAGTATATTAAAAAAAAATTGGACAAAAGGTAAATGATTAGGTCAAGTTAAACAGCAAATAAATTTGGAGTAAACAGAAAGACACATGCATATCCATGGGGGTGTGTGTGTGTTTTCTTCACTATCATGATATCACAGCTCATTTTTGGAAATCAGTTAATGCACACAATAAAAAGCAAAATTAAAGGGAAAAGGACAATAAATTGTATGAAAGTTACATACATGCTGTTCCTAGGTAGATTCATTCCAACCAAAATTTTGAATACTTCATCTCTCTCTCTTTTGTGAAACACCAGGAGATCATTACATCCATCCATGCTGAATAACTCAACAGCAACAGGACGTAGCTGGTAATCTCGCTTCAGAAGTTCATGAACATTATCAAGCTTCCACATACGCCAAGGATGAGGTAAATTACCACTGCTACTCACTTTCTCCTTTCCCCATGCACCGCCGTTGTAGGCCCAGGCCCTTCCCCCTACTAATGTCTTTGGTGCTGTGGCCCAAGATGAAGTTGATTTTGATTGGAATGTCATACTGTCCTTCGTTACACCCAATGCCCGATCAATAACAGAGAGATCATCTTCAAATTCCTTCTCACATATGCACGCAGAATCATCAATGTAAAAGTTCTCTATTACATACAAACAAAGTTCCCCTATAAGAAATATGCCATCATGTTTATCAAGTCCCACCACTCGCTCACAGTTATATCTGAACCGTATCTTTTCACGAGGTTCCAGATAAGGCCTAACTAAATATTCACCATTATCATGCAGTTCCTTATCTGATTTATCCTCTGTAGCTTTGACTTCATCAGTTTTAATAAACTGCATAGGAGATCCGTATTCAGATTTTCCAGGTATGCTTTCTGATAGAGGGACGGAGAATGCACTAGATTTTCCACCAAATTCAACGGCTGAGTGAAGACTAGCTTCATTTACACTGCTAGCTATGTCATCAATCCAGTCATTTCTAACAGAAGTTACATCCTTCACATCACCTGCCTCTTTGTACAATGGTTCATCATATAGCTCAGTGTCAACGCCATTCTGCTTAGAACTATCATCCAAGGGATTGAATATTGCTTCAGAATCAGAATCATAAGGACCATCCTCATGTTTGCCTTTGAAGAGCTCAGCCTCAGCTAATTCCAACTGCCCATCAAGAACATTTTCGATACTATTGATTCTCAATTTACAGCGCTCAAGCTTTTTACGCATCCTATAAGGACCCTCAATGGGGCAAAGTTGCCATTCAGGTTCTTCAGGCACAGTGGATTTATGGATTGGGAATATTCCCCGTTCATGTACAAGTTGTTGGAGATGGGTTTGCCATTCACTTTCAGCATGGAGAACCCATCCATACTTCTCCTGACGGACAACTCTCAGTTCAGTAGACATTGTATCACGAACCACTTCCAATGCATATCTCCTTTCATTCACTTGCTCCCGGTGTTTTAGGTCTAACCTTGAAGTATCTCGTGATCTTCTACCCATTTCCCTCTTACGACGACCCTCAATGCCTTTAATTCTTATCCCAGGAAATTTTGCAGAGACAGCAATATGCTGCATCCACATTATTGCTGCAGATTGCTCCACTACTTTATTTACTATATGTTCAGAGCTCTGAAACCAGTCAAAGAAAGCAGATAAACTTCCAGTCAACAATTTGTCAAACCCACCATGCAGTACATCTAGATGCTGTCCTTGGTTAGGTTTAGAGACAAGCAAATCCTCCAGAGAAGCTTTTCGATGAACCAATAAATACTTAACCACATCGATTGCCATGTTCTGTACATTTTGCCTTTGGTCACGAAGAAGAGAAATTAAATTTACACAAAGACAGCTATTTAGTTCAGGATCAAGATTGCTAGGACAGAATATGACTTGTCGATGAGCAACTAATAACTGCAAAACATAGCAGATATCAATCCCTGAATCTTCTTGCGAAGAGCTCGTGGGTGATGGTTTCTTGGGTTCCATAAGCAGACCCAAGGAGGAAAGAGGATCATCTTCTCCTATGGTAACCAGGAATGATGGTAAGAAGCAGTAGAGTATCATCCTATTTGTGTTCTTCAGAATTGAATGTACATAAGCATCAAGTTGTCTGCTTCCTCTTGTGATAGACAAAAGACCCTTGCTAGCGGGAGCTGCTTCTTCAACACGGCCATCTTTGTTTGCTAATTGCAACATTGATAATAAGAATTCTAGAGTTTTCAGTACACTACCAGGTTGGGGAAAAGCTCCCATGTAAATACGGTCAACAATCATCGAGCATAAAGCATCTAAGTTTGAGGACCATTTGGTCTTGTCTAGCTTTTTCTCATCTTCTTCATCATCACGCAAGAGACGTCTTTCAACAAAATTCATTAGTCTGCCGAGAAATAAACCTTGGAAAACCAACACAGATTCAGCTTCAACATATAGTGGAACGATTTCCAAGAGGCTCTCCACAACTTGGGCGGCTTTAATTTGTTCTGTCAAAAAGTCTGCCAGCACCTCGGCCATAAAATCCAACATAGCAGATGCCCCAGCAGAACAAGGGCCACCACTGTAACTAGAATCATCCACTTCAAGAAGTAGCTTTGGACTGACAGAAAAAGTTGTATTTGCAGATGTTGGCCCTGAACCAGCCTTCAAGTCTGAGGATTGGTCAGAAGCACTAAAAGACATAGAAGACTCCATGGAAGGTGCAGCAATTATGGGATTTTTGGATTCACTATGGTTTGCACTTGACCATGAAGTTGCAGAAATAACAGGAGATGATGAGGGCGTGAGGGAGATTTTGGAATTGGATTTCTCAGATAAACTAGGAGAATCTGGAATAGCAAGCGATACAGAACCCTGAGAATCTGGTGGTTGAATAGCCACCAGATTGTCTTTGATACCATTGAAGCCGAATTCATTTGTGCTTGAAGCAGCAGAAACCTGATCCACACTATCACCATCTGCTCCCTGAATAACTTGGACATCTTCCTGGAACAATTTCTCCAATTCCTTCTGGGATGTACTAGGCTTAATCGCTTCTTTATATTCAGCTGGGATATTCGAAGAAATAGGCATTTCTTCAGAGATTGAACTGACCTGTGCTTGAGGGAAGCTTCCAGCACTGATAGTAGTCTTTGCAGGCTGTTCCTGCTCCGCAACAAAGCTAGAGACTGTGTTTTGTGAAATATCATCATCACAATCATTCAAAATCTTCTCTTCTGTCTTTGCAGAGAGCTCTCTTGCCATCTTCACGGCGTGAGCAGACCTGCAAGACAAAATTCAAACTGAAATAAGATTACTTGTGAATCAAATTAAGCATTATATGCATAATGATCATTATGCAAATATTAGACTTGCAATTAAGCAAACAAATAATTTAGGCATAAAAGAGGAATGCTCTCACAACAAACCTAACACAAGAAAAATAGAGATCAACACAGCTTTCTAGAAACTCTGCTCGTCTGCAAACAGCAGAGAAGGTAGGGCACATCTTTGCCAAATCAACCAAGAATCTCAGAACCGAGGTAGCAGTAGCAGGAGCAGATGCCTCGCCAGCCATTAAACGTGCCGCATATGTCTTGTGCATGAGAGCTTCACCCTGCAACTCCCCAGCTGTGTCTGCATTTTCCTCCACCAGTTCCGCAACAAGTTGGGAAAGATTTCCAGTTTGGCTGGCAAGTATTGACTGCCAGCTCAGCCTATCAAAGGTGGATTTTGCCATAGCAATTATAGATTCCAATACTTCCACAAATTTCAACTCCACATGGCCTCCATCACTTGGCATTAGCGCATGAAAATCCAGCATACGGACTTCTGGCAATCTTGGATAAACAGGCTTCCCAAATATGAGGCACAACAAGATATAATATATATCAGGGCAATCATATACACTTGGAAGCACATGCATCAGACCTTGATAACCTCCACTTGTGCGAAATTTAAGAACAAAAGTGGGAGAAGAAGCCAGACACACACCAAGAAGAGTCATAATCCATCTCATACTTGTAGGATAAACAGCTCCATCAAGAAAATATGTTATTATTTTAGAGGAGACAATTCTATGCCACTGTTCAAGCATCTCTTCTGATTTGATGGTTACTTGAAGATCAATAAGCATCTCCAAAAGCATATTCCTAACGATCACATGCTTTCCCATAGACTCTCGCATTATTTGATGCTGCGGTTTCAGCTCAGGTGGATCAAATGTCATAATAACAAACCTAACAACATTTTCTAGTTCAGAATGCAGGAACCCATCTTCCAGTATGACCCCAAGGAGTGAAACTAATTTTTCCAAAACAGGCACTTCAACATCACCACGCTGCAAAGTTGCCAGTAAATGTT